>NW_019213457.1:306406-443423 GCF_002532875.2 Varroa jacobsoni
ATATATTGTATTTTAGTTGAGTGAGGGTAATACATTTAATTGAGTTCTTCACAGAGACACAATGCAAAAACAGTGAAAATTTGTTTATTCTTTAAGAATTAAGTGAACTGTAATTGTAGTCACAAAATTAGTAGTCTTACTTGGAAACAATACACATTAACGTGGCTTTGAAACGACAAAGAGATAAAACTTTCTAAATAGCTTAATCAGTATAAAAGTGCTTCGTAAGTAGTAAAACCATTTGTATGGCACCTATAGAGTGGAGAACCTCAAAGGGTTGACATCTCTTTACCGGCTATAAGGTGTTGTAGGGTATATTGATTGGCGCGGCCGTCCAATTGGGTTTCCCTCCAGCCAAGGTTAAGATCTGAATCGGGTCGATAGTAAAGGATAAAGCCTTTTGCACCACTCTGCGGCGCCTGGACCCACTGAATTGTAATGGTGCTTATTCCTGTTGCTCCCACGAAAACCTATACCGGACCATGTAAGAGATAAACTCAATTTATTATATTTTATTTAAAATGCCGTTGGTGTAGCAAAAGCGAAACTTAGTTGCTAATTTTGAAGCTGCAGAGCACAAAGCATCATTAACTGTTATGCTGTCGCTAACAAGTGTCGAGTACCAATGTTAACAAAAAGTATAGGGTGGTTTTTCTGCATTATTTAATATGGATTTCAATTTCTAGTGGAGGCTACGTGGGTCATCGATAGTTCTTAAATTAATGAGTTAGAGCTCCAATGAATCAAGTAAATGCCACCTGATTGTATTCGACGCTGTTTTCGGATCTACTTATGGGATTAATGGCGTCGTCTTTGTAACTTCAATAAATAAAAACTCATTAAAGCATAACGTATAAAACCAACAACAAGCCGATTACCGAATGTTTGCTAGCTCGGAAAATAAATACAACTGACATTAATGTACGTCGTATAATATACCCAACTCGGCTATTTTTGGCCAGCATATGCAATAGATTTAGCACCGACTGCTTCATACTTGTTCTTTGTTCTTCATACAACAATGTGGAGTAATGGCGTCACATAACTATGCTATCAACGAAAGGTACTTCCAAAAAAAACCAAGGAGAGGAGCCAGATTCTTCTGCGATTGAATACAAAAATTTAGCAATGTGGTAGAAAAGAATGACTGGTACAAAATATGACTACCGTTTTATGGCTTGTTAACAAGGGCAACAAGTATAGTACACAGCATATATCCTTATTAAAACAAAGAATGATAGAACGCTAAATGCAATATAGGCATGCCTTATAAATTTATTTTTTTATATATATATAAACCGAATTAAAAAAAAAAGTCGTTTTTTGTTTAGTAGATTAAATACGCAAAGCTAAGCTTTTATTGAGCACAGCGAAACGTTTCAAAACGACGCCTAGTCTAGTGTCAGCTACTAATGACCTATTCTTTTCCTTCATACGACTTATAAGCCTGAAGCAGTAGTATAAATCTGAACGAGTTACGATTATGGGATCCTTGTACTAATGCTGCCAAGTGGAACTGTATTTGTAACAAATAATAGTAATAGTAATAAACCTACTCTGGGTGGAGGTGGCACGTCGCCTTCCAGTGTCTTAACATGCAGATCAGGTGTTTGCCTTCCTACACCAGCACCGTTGAATGCTTTCACCACCACGCTATAAATGAACGATAACTCAATGCGTTTAATAAGTATATACATATACGCTGCAGAGTACTAGTTTTCGACTTTCATTCTCTGGGTTTCAGGAACTTAACCTGATCACACAATCCACTGACTGAGCTTAGTTAAATTACGGCAAAGTTCACTTTTTTTTTTAAACAAACTCAGTTTAATTATAAAAATGTATGCATGCGAAAACTGAAATTCTTGCATTATAAGCTACTTATTTTTAATGCTAATGTAAATTCATATAATTTTTTTTATGAAGAAATGAAGAAAGGTTTCAGCTTACAGCCTAAGCTAAAAGTTGAGCTTGTAAGTATCGAAATTAAAGAACCAAACACCAAAAACATGCTTTCTAGTATATACAGTTTACCATAGCAATATAATATCAATAAAGCAAGAACACAACGGAAGTCATATATAAATTGGTGTGTTCGAAAAAGTATACGAATTTATTCCCGGCTGCGGTCATTAGTAAATGACCATGCTTCTATGAGTTGTAACCGACTATAGCAATTAAATTGATTACTCTATTTTTGTAATTAAAATCCAGAAAAAAACTTGAGAAATCTTGACTTAATTCAAATATTGATGTTTCCATCTACCATAGACTAATAAATGTGGCGCATTTCAGTTTCTATATAATATAAATCATACCTGTAGTCCGTGGCCTTTTGCAACCCGGTAAGAAAGAACTCGTTTGTGGAGTTCTCTTTATATTCTGCAGTCTTAAATGAATGAGGTTGCCCATGCCCACTAGGTTTGTATCCAATGTAGTAACCCTTTAGTTGGCCATTCCATTCTTCACGAGGAGGCGGTTTCCATGATACACGAATTGTATGAGGGCCCTTTGGCTCGACGTGAAAGTCTGTAGGAACTTCGCTGGGTTCTAAAATATCATATTAAAACATGCGCATGTTATACTGTGGTAGATCTTTTTCTAGGTTTTTTCTATTTTTTTTTATCAGAGTTTTAATTTATGTCGGAAAATGTATAGAACATAGATTAAAAGCAGTATTTGACATCGAATTTAAAATTCTACCATTACATGCACTGTGCACGCACTTTCAAATATAAACACCATGTGTATACTTGAGGTTCAACATGCAATTATTTTCGTTCACTTCCATTATTCAAATATATATTACTTATATATCCTTTCTATTGTTATACTTTTTCTGTTTAAATATTACCTTCTTCTCCAGTTGTAAAAGTGATTGTAGAAGAGGGCTGGCTACTACCCACAGCATTATCTGCAACTACAGCCACTTGGTAAGCTATCCCTGGCCGCAAGTCTGAGAGTAGAACGGAAGTCTGAGTTCCAACCACTTCTAATTCTTCAAGGCGGTGAGACTGGGCTACGCGCCAGTACTGAACCGTATACCGCGTTATGGGAGAGTTGCCGGTATATGGGGCCGTCCAGCTAATTGATGCTGAGCGACTCCATGTCTCTGAGACTTTGACATCCCGCGGTGGCTGTGGGACCTCTGCATAAACGACACAATTGGATTGTAAAAATGTAAATTTCTTAATGCATAAGCATCAGACGGTTATAAGACCCAGCAAAATAATAATGTCGTCCTTTAAATCGTTCCTGATTAAGCTAATTTAGCACTTTTTTCAATTTAGCACTCATTTAAGATTATGTAATATTTAGCTTATTTCATATTTTACGCAGTGTATATGATTTAAAACGCATACATCAAAGTGTTGTTACGTTTAGAATATAGAACCTTTTTGGTCTTATGAAGCTTTCATTTAAATTACTCACCAAGGATAAGTAGCTTTACTGTGCGGTCATCGTTTCCGTGTTCATTTTGGGCCAGGCAGGTATAAATGGCGCCATCGGTACGTTCCGTTGTCGTGATGAATAGTTCTGAACGCATACTTTGTTCCGAATACGTTTCATAAATTTCATACCTGTAAGAAAATGTTGTACTTCTGATATATTCGTTATCGCAAGGAAATTTTTCTTTCTTTGACCATATCAAATCATTCATTTTTTTCTATTATCAATAGCCTTGCAATAACAACGGTCAGCTACAGAAATTAGCTCGTTTGTAGAACCCTTGAAATGATCTTACGTTGCCTGCTCTTCATAACCTGTATTAGTTGCTAGCTAAAGCGATCTGCGTAAGGGAAATAATTTTTTTTTTCGATTTTCGGTGTTTTCACTTGAATTGCCACTGAATTAGAAACATCTATATTATTTTACAGGGTTTTTTAGAAGACTTGTTTGGATGCTCATCGCTCCAGTGTAACGACTAGGATATATCGCCTGCTTCATCTTTGTCTCCATGCAAGCGACTGCATATCAGTTATTTTCGCATAAATTATCAAATCATTTAATTAACACTGTTGTCACTACCGTATTAAAAAGGGCGTTGTCTGCCGAACCTGCAAGCTCTACTGTCAATTCAACTTATGGCGTCTGCACTAAATTGTATTTGGCAGCCGCCCCATATTTACCCTTTCTTTCAATTTATACACTTTCCACTTCAGCCATCCTTCGCAGCTCAACCTCATCTTTTTTGGGGCTATGCACCTACCCACATGTCTTTCCTGCTATATATCCAGCGCCAGCATTTGCCTGACAAAAAAGGGGTCAACGCTTTCCTAACATCTAACGCAGCTTAGGTCTTTAACTTGACTAGCGCGCGTGCGGTCGCAAACACAGTTGAAATCTAGCTCGTCTGTCTTCTTGAGTTGTGTGTTTACACATTCGCTGCTATAATTAATGTGTCAAGCTTTAGGCGTTTACAATAAGGAGGCCCATTGAGCTCTGAGCAAAGCTTGGGAGAGAATTAAAGGGATGTGAACTCTACAGCAGGAGCAAATAGTTGAGCAATGTTTTTCTGTTCACATGAGCAAGTAAAGAACTTCTTAAATTGATTTATTCGACTTGGCCACTTAAGCTATTTCAACTTGATATCTCCTCTTTATCAAGTTCTTTGCATGCCAAACTTAATTGATAAATTTGCAATCTTTATTCATTGAAACTTCATATTCAATGCCGAGAGTAATACTATAGAAATTAGCCCACTTTTCAGGCTATAGTACATTGGATCAAACGTAGCATATCTAATGATATCGCTCAGCTAGGCAAAAGGCTAAAGGAAAGAAATGCCATCCCGGAAGAGGACAATTTTGTAATGAGGTTCGCACTGCAAGAATCATATTTAGATGGACTGCACTTTTTGGGTGCAAAAGAGTTTAATTTTAACGTAGGCTACATCTGTCGAAGCTACCAAACTAATCTCGTATCTCGTTTACCTAAATTCAAACATTGTTCAAAAATGCTCACAATACTAATGTTATCATAGTGTATGACTGTCATTTATACAACTAACCTGTTATTTGGCTTCTTGTCAATAAGCCGGTTTCCTTTAGACCATTTAATATGTAATGGAGTATCGCCTTGAACTTCGCATGTTAGTTTTACATTTTCTCCACGACGAGCGCTTACCACTGAATGTTTTTCTCCAAATTTTGGTGGCACTTCAAAAACATACATGTTAGATTATCATATAATGGTATAACCTCAAGCGACTTCAACACTACTAACATTAGGCGCTAATCATTAGCGAAAAGTATTGAAGCTGCAGTATGGGTTACAAAAAATAACGGGTTGCTTAACTCTCATGCAAAATAAATATGAAATCTAATGACGGGAGCCTTTGTTTAATAAAAACACGTAACCGCCAGTAATTTTAGGATTACCGATGGATGGCACCACATGTACGCCGCTTAATTTTATTACTGTGATACACGTTGTTAAAGTCTAAAGTGGATGAGTATAACACAAGCGAAAAAAGAATAACACGGATGTAGAGAATACTTTATTAGCCACGTCCTTTGCTCTCTACTACAATAATAAGAAGAAATAGTTCTTCATAAAATGGATACATTTGGTGAGCAAATATTTTTACACTGTTTAATAGGAGAAAGGATCTCTTCCAGTATTAGATTGTTACAGCGTGTATCTGAAACTTTTTATTGAAATAATGTTTAATGTACATCGTCAATAACTCTCACTACATAATCACTGGTTATTTGTAACGTACTCGTCTGCTGATGTACAAAGAGAATAAAATACCTAACTTATAGAGAGATTAAAAATAAAAAAAAGTAGTGAATGCGGAGATCATTTCTGAGGGACAGAGGTGTTTTGTGAAATTATTTCAGAAAAATAATTCTACAAAAAATTATGAATAAGCCAATTGAACTACAATTACTCTTTAGCCTAATGTAACGTTCCTCGCAGCACAGTGTAAATTCAAGAAATAATGCAGTTCTGTCTAAGATAAAGCTGAAATTTAAAAAGAATAATCTGACTGCTAGAATAGCTGTACTGAAACACGTTAATTTGGTTTAAGTTCTCTATCTTAGTTAAGTACATGCGATTAGGAAAGCAATTTGCCCTTTTTACTTTCAGAAGATGTAATAAGAGACGTAATCATGTAGAGATTTAGCAGTGTAAAGGTTCACTGACATACAAAAGAGTTATACCCCAATATATTCGCTCATTTCCTTTTATTTTTCTTACTAAGACGTCCCGTTGTCTAAGGTGGAAGACCAACTATCATGTTCATGTATCACGTACAGATTATGACATTTAAACTGGAATTTTTTTTACACTTTGTTTCTAAGACTCTATCTGAACAAAAACAAATAATTCAAGGAAACTTTTTTATATGCATTGGACGTGTCACTCCTGGGCTAAGTATTCATTCAATGTAACTATCACTAATCGCGATCAGAGTTTTAGTTCGAAACATAAACCACTCACTAGTCACTTTCAAACTATTCCTTTATGTACAGATAACTTCTTGACAGTAACCATCAAGCGATATTGGTAGGTATGGGCTTGTGTCGCTCAAATACACATACAGAAAATTCTAACGAAATTTAATTTTAGGCCAGTTCCAAGGATACACAACCCCAAAACTGCCAAAAAACGTAAAGAGGCGCAAACGGGCTTAAAAAGATCAAGGTTGAAGTTCGTGAGGACGATCCAATCGACAACTAATGTTCTCGTCTCTCAAACGGCCATAAATTTTTGTATTGAAAATTACTTTTGAATCATTTTGATTAATTTGAAGGTCCCCTAAATCTAAAGCTTTTTGAAAGGCTTTCTGTTTGTCTCGTAGAAAATTTCCCCGAGTTTTTCAAAAGCCTCATGAAAATTAATAATAGCGTACATTGCTAATTTCAGCAAAAAAGAGCGTCTGATTTTGCTAGAGGTTCACCTGGCGCGAAAAGGTTGGATAATAGCTCATTTTTGCTTAAACTAAGAAAATGACGCACTGATTTTTACCATCACGAGTTTGTCCCTTTGTTTTACTTGTAAAAAACCTTTTCAAGCTGCCGCATCGCTGTTTTTATTATTCGTCGACTTGTTTTCTTCGTTTTTTCCGACATAAAGGAATGCGCCGTAAGCGGCAGTACAACATATAAGAATATTAGATATCCCTATATTATTTTTGTTCTTTTATACACGTAAGTTTTATTTCTAATAATGCTAGTTTATGTAATATGAGGTGGCCATGGAAGTAACTGGATGTAGCTCATGTAGATCGCCGAAAAAGGTTGCTTAAAAGTTAAAAGAAAAAAAGCACATAACCAACGCGCTAGGATCGCTGCCTCAACCCCACCAGTAATAGCCATAGGACGAAACAAAAAAAGTGCGAGAACATCCGCTCTGCATTTAGCGGAGAAAAAGGAAGGAGCAGTAACATGACACGCCAGCATCAAAAACAGAGAGCAGCGCTACATCAAGAGCAACCTGACCTCAGCTGGCCTACGACGAAACACAACTGCATTCATCGATTTTATTCTCGTTTCATCTCACATAAAGCTTTTGTGATAAGCGAGGAAAAATGGAGGTCCTGGTGATTATTTGCGTCATGTGTTCACCCTATGATTTTGTCTCATTGTTAGCCCATTTTTCGCAGGGTCCGTCTAAACAAGTTAAATACAGCATGTTTATTTAAGGGTTTAAACATCAGTAACAGTGAACAGAACGCATGAGCATCGAATGCGCACACACAGAAAGTACTCAATAATGTCATTTCAATCTGTTAGTTGGATGGGCAGTATGCAATCACCTGTTTCTGTTATTATGTACAAATGAGGAAAAAATTCAATAAGCAGAGTGGTAAAAATTAAGATGCACTTTTAGTATTATTCCAATTTTTATAGCAAATATTGTAAACAGGGTATTCGATTTTCTTGGAACTTGCGATAGCTCCGTCGGCCTCTGGCGACGCATTTTGGGGCTAAAATAAAGTACAAACTGAGGTTTTATACAATCATGTTAGGAAATCTACAGGAAATAATTCTTTCTCCAGTTGTATCATTCCACTTCTATTAGAAAGGTAGCAGTTTTGATGACAAGATGTTCAAAGATAGGCTACAATAGCTTTTAATCAGACATCTTTAACATAGTCAATGTTGCTTAAACATTATAAGTCTCCCACATTTTTCGAACTGTAGAATAAATTTCACAATTTACAAAGCCTTGCGCCTTTTCGAGGCATTTTTTGGATTACTGTTCGGATTAACTGTTGGATGTTTGGATTACTGTGGATTCGGTTACTTGCCCAATCTAAACCAGGTACAGGGCTGTATCAAAAATAATAAAAAGCCAAATATATGTATTTGGGTGAAACATGCTTCATATGAACCTTATACTCCAGACTATACTTGTTTATTTGTGCTTTATATTAAGTTAAAGCACAGAGATCTGTTGCTGGTCAAACCTACGCAAAATGCTGGCCTTGTGTGCCGTAGAAGAAATAATGACACAAATGAAGTGAATCTAGTTATCAAGTACTTTACAAGAAAGCAGTTCAGTGTCTTTTACAAGGGTACAAATAGGATAAGCTTGAGAAACTATTTAAAGCTCTTCAGCTTATTCTTCAGAATTGCTTCTAATTGCAGTAGATAAAGCACCTTGAGCAGTCCTGTACATACGCATCGATATATACTCAGGCACACACACATATACCAGTATATATATACTGGGACATTGGTTTTTTGTTTATAATCAGTGCAACGGACTCGAGGCCTGAAATAAATAACACACGTATTAGGATTCAAGTGCAACAATCGTCAATATTGAATATTTTATTCATTTTTTCAGTGTATGAATAAAAATAACAGCGAACATACCTTTAATGATGAAAAAAACCGTGGTAGCTCTCCGAAGTCACATAAAGACTACTGAAGTTGTCATGTTGAATGAGAGAATACGATGCATAGCTTTAAATATGCTGGTATGCACTTTAACAGAGTTTACCATTTCCTAGTTCGTTGGTTCTCATTCTTGCAAGCATCGTGGCTGTGCAAACGTTTCCTATCAATGCCTTGCTAATCTAACGAGCATTTACCAAGATAGCATCAACTAATAAATAAATTAAGCTGGATAAAATATTGATAGCTTTATCACTAGTTGTTATTTAGACACGCTGCAAACTGGAAGAAGCCATACCATCCTTTTTGCCTTTGTTCTTGTTGCTTAAATTGCTTAAATTAAGTATTAAATTATAAATAAAAGATATTAGCTTTTATTTGCTGCCTAGTCAATAATTATTTATGCTCAAAATAATGCTCATAATTAGATCGTTAATTTGATTTGGCTTATGTCGCTTGCTTATATAATATAATAATGTTTCTATAGATTGTTAATATCACAAAATAGAGAAATTGTCTTCCAACAACTGTACAAGACAATATAGATCCGAACAGATACATCAGTTGTAATATTTGGGAAACAAGCTAGTACACGCAGTATATCTCAATAATTTAAATCGTCAGTATGGTCCCGCTGATTGAATGATAGATGGCGCGATGTTCATGGGAAGCTGTGCACTGATAATCACCCTAGGAGCTAACAGAAAACAAGGGGAAAGGGTTCCCCAATTGAATTGTGGCTGAAATAAGCAATATTGGTATGATCATATGTATGAAATTGGTTGCTCTGCGCAAATTTAGTTTTAGCCGTGGCCGTTTAATTGCATATTTATGGAGTTCTAAAAAAGCCATTGAATCGATAAGTAAAAACTAAAAAGGAAAGCGAGACACGTTTTCGCAGTTAAGAGTTTAACATTCAACTATCACCATGTGTGAATAAATGCTGGTTCAGCAAACCTACAGTGGAATTCAGTCAGAACACTCGGCCAATTGGAAATGAAAAACGATTCCAGGTTTGAGATTCAGAAATTATAGACTAATAGTTTTATCTTTCTGAAATACTAACTGGCTATAAGGACGCAGAAAATAAAAGAGGCACCTTTGCTTGTTGTTGCAGTGAATTTGGCGTCGAATAACCATTAACGTTACGCCCTAATTCTTGGGGAACCTGTGAAAACATGGTAATTACTTTAGCAGGTATCTTCGTTCATAAGGATTGCGATTCTTTTGGCTTATTATATATATATATACATATATATTGATTAGGATGGAGATAGAACTACCAGAACTCTTGCAGTTATGTGCGATGCACATATAATTTCCAGATTGAACGGGCTGTATACTTAAAATTGTCTGCAATACGGTGCCATCTAGATCCTTAAGGCTTTTTCTCAGTCGATATAACTGCTTGAAACATTATACACGTTATAGTGACCATTATGACAGAGTTCAATCTGGTCTTAATACTATGTTAGATGGCTGTCCTGATTAGCAGTACAAGATGCCCCTTCCCAATCATTAATATTGAGGACAGAGGAAAACAACGGCACTCGCTTTGAATAGGTCCGTATCTTCGGATGTTTCGTGTTTAAAAATCGTTCCTTCACAATGGGCGCAATTTACAATGAATAGCACTACACATTAGAGTTCACTTAAGCACCTTAAACGGTTTTTCAAAAAAAAGTAACACGTATCTATTTTCGTTCTTTTGTACAGATAGTGCAAAGCATGAAGCTTTTGAATGATGCAAAGATGGCGCACATTTTGACAGGCAATACAAAACATTAAGCAGCTTACAGCTGTAAAAAGCTACAGAATTAATAGCGCTAATGTACAAAGAGATTGAACCCCACCAAAACTGTTAGTGCCAAGATTTCAGGAAGTTTACGCGTATCTACCATATACAAAAAGTTACTGAAAGGCGCGAATAAAGTAATTTTCGATAGTAGTTTAAAACCTCTTCATATAGTTGAAAAAACATGAGCCAAGGAAAGCAGTTACATGTGCAAGCGAGAGGAAAAATGACAGCGTATAAAAAATCTTACAATGAGACTATTCTCATTTATGATGAGTCTTCCTGGACTCATCATAGACAACTACTAACGTATCAGCCGCCAAAATCCTGCACACTATATTATTTACTTGACATTTGGAGAAATTTGCTATCAAAATACAATCTGCCCCACCACGAATAGTTGATTTGCGTCATTAACAGTAGATTTCAAAAAAATAATGAAAGAGATCCGCGATCTGCGACTGGCGTTTTCAGAGGTACAGCTATATGCTGTTATAAAATTTTAGGTGTTTATAATGACCGTTTGATCCGAAGAGATTTAATAATCTTCAGGCTTTGTTCGGGCTTGTATTGCCACAGCTTTGCAATAATTATTATATATTATAGCTAAGGGAAGTGACGATACACCATTAGATACATTAAAACTGTGTGATATCACTGCCATCAAGCGGTATCATGGTTACGATTGCGAAATTTGTGTCTTCGTTTTGCTACTCTTTAATCACCGGTTCAAAAACCTACAGTATTTACACGCTATGTGAAATGTACTTACCAATAGTGATATGGAGAGAGGGCATGGAAGAGGGCAGTAAAATAGAGATTAAATTATTGGGTGTTCGCCAATTATAGTTAGCACAGGTGTCGTTAAACGTCGAGACAACAGATTTGCTACGCAAAAGCCGGAAATCCCTAAATTGTTGTTAAGTCTGAGCATCGGCCGCCAATATGGGCATCGGACTTACTGCTCATAAGACTTTATGGCATACTTTATATGTATACCAGGTAAATGACTGAAAAATACAAAAGCGATTAAAGTCAATTTACGGTTGAAAGATCAAGATCAGATACAACTCAAAACACTTCTTCTATTTGGCAAGGTAATGATCACTGGTTTGTTGTACTTTGAGGCCGCTTTTTTCTGAATGAGTCGAGATCCTTTTTGTTATCATTAAAATTGTCTTTTTGTACAACTGTCATGGTATTACTATCAGTGTCAGATAATATTGTATATAAATATTGTATATGATTATCTGCGAACCAAACAGAGGAGTCCTTAATTAATCCACGCGTTTTACTCGCTAAAAAATATACCTTCATAGTCTTTCCAATGAACCCTCATTAAAAATTAAACAATTTTGAATAATCAATTTTTATGAGTAACAGAGTTGACTTTGTGTCATGGAGACCAGGTCGTTAGGTTTACCACGCTTGTTATTGATAAGGTGTCGACTCGATACCTAATTCATTATCTCTGTTTTCTTGCATTAACAGTCCGCAATTCAGATGTAGATCCTTTTTAAAATACGTTACTGAATACGTCGACATATGGAACTCCATTTGTAACACAATTTTCTAAAAACTCTATTGTTAAGGAAATTGAGTTTTATGTCACATTGTATCATAGATCAGTTGTACCTATGTTTTTACATTGCCCCGTTATATGGCGTTCATGCTTTAAAAACATATCGATGTATTTGTGCGCTGGATTAGTGCATGATGCAGTGTTATCAAAGTGTCAGTTTTGTCAACGCCGATAGGTGAACAGCGTAATTCAGCTGATCTTAGAATATTTTATAAATTAAAAACACTTGACATGATAAATTATAATTAAATAAAAAATAGCAGCCTATGCCTCAACAGAATAAAGGTACCATGGAAGATACGGGCACCGAGCACATTAATAATGATTTAGCGCGGAAACTGGCATGTTAGCTGGGTGAAAGGCTACGCACTCTAGTAGTAATAATATATCAGTTGTGCTTATCGCTGCTTGAAAATAAAGGAGCTTTTGTAATGTATAAAAAAAAAACATCCTCAGAAAAGGACACCACTCAGCGCTGATGTCACAGTTACTGTCATGTCGGCGAAATGTCAGTTATCGGTACTGTTTAAGGCGTTAGAAGTCATCCTTATAATGCATAGAAACTCTGAAGCCATGCCGGAGAACTCCATATCTGTTGGTTACTATACACGAGAAGGTCCTACATATAGTGAGGTAAGATACATGTCTTTGTATCCAAGGGTTTTCCCAGTATGAATAATTCGCCTGTTAGCGGACCACTCCATCACGGGTTGTGGATAGCCGGACGCTTCGCACACTAGTTCTCCAGTATGTATAGCTGTAGTAGCAGATGGAATGATGACCTCTTGGGGAGGAATAGTTTTCCACAGAGGTGCAGCCGCTAGAGTTAGAATGGCACTAAAGCTATTTGTGCCGTCTCGATTGCGTGCTTTGCATGTATAGTTTCCAGAATGCTGCAGCTGCAAATTTTTTGTAGTCAAAAGTAGAAATCTCTCGACATATTTAACTTCTATTCCATTATTTTCACTGTGGAGTTCGTTGTCATCTTTGATTCAAGTAAGTGATTCAGCTTCATGAGAGAAGTAAATAGCTTTTACTAGGCTGCCGACAGAACTTTTCTCGGGAAATCCGAACGCTGTAATATGAGGAATACCTGAGATTTACTTTTTGGATACTGCAAAATAACATCCAATAAATACAATGCAATGCTCGCTAAGTTAGAAATTGCGGGTGCTTTGGTTTCAATTTATAACATACCTCCGTTAGCACGATAATGTAGGGTAGCATAAAAAACAACGACTGCTACTCAATGCATTTCGAGACCTTCTTTAATGTTCATTAAAACAAACATGGCTACCCATATAACTTACGGTAGCCAAAAATCCAATTTTCTTATGCAGTACTTGTGGCGCTACCTATCGGCGATTTGCAGAGACTACTACACTGGCGTGTGACTACAAGGTTAGAGGTCGACAATACGTATAATTTTTGCAGCGGACCCCTTTATGTTTAGATCGGGAATAGAGTTACTTCTTTGAGAATCGGTTATTCATTAAATAATTTATCATGAGGTTACAGATAGTCGTTTGCCTTGCGGGTAAGTTTCTTATTGTTAACTTCTAATAAAGAAGAGATTACCATAGATCGTGATAGAGTCGTGTTTTATTTTGGTGGATCCAGTACGGTGAGAAACGCGCTGAAGCTGCTCGAACTTTGATGGTTCTGAGCAAATCATTTATAGCTTCCCGCATATTTGGGGGTTGCAGGTTCGCAACTATTGAAGTTGGAATGTCTTCAAACTGTTTAGAATAAAAATTGTTTATCAGTATCAAGCTTCTTGTCATCTTTAGCTCACGTGAGAATTACCGCACCTTCCAAAACGCACGTTGCTTCAATATTTATACCAACCGCGTCAACTTTAAAAAACCCGGAAGGCGAAATTCGGGAAGTTACTAGAATAATTCATTTTATATACGACTATAGACAGTACTATATATACTCAATTAAATATGGTAGGTAATAATGATAATATCAACATTTTTACGATTAGATGCTACACACACTTTCGCACGCATACTTATCGGTTATTCTTATTTAAAACCTTAGCCGAAGACAAGCATGGTATTTAAAATAAATAAGTTCAATCCTCGTCAAATATATGTGCCGCCATATATACACTTATGCGTAGAAGGGTATATCTCGATGCTTGGTTGGTTTAATTGACTTTAGTTCAAATATACCTCGCTCAAAGATAAATGGCAACTATTGATGTCCGATCGAGCCATAACCGTTAGCAGCTTCATACTCTATTAGTATATTAGTGATAATGGAGTTTTGTTTTGGATATAAATTTTTCTCGGATAACATCAGTTTTGCAAAATAAGTTACGATTTCGAAGTTTATTTCGATTACGCGTTAAAGTCTGTTTCATTTGATTGATTCTTCGTATGCGAACCATTAGCGGCATTTTTGTACCAAAACACATTTGGTGCAGGATAACCTGTGGATACACAGCAGATTCACTTTTGATGTGCGCAATACGACCATATCTGAAGGTACACTCGCCCACTGCTGTATAGTCATTACGTTTAGTTCAGAGCTTCATATCGTGCACGTATAGCTTCTTAAGCAGCCTAGTTCACTTTTGCTTCCGAAAAGGCGCGTCACTTAGATTTCACCTTCAACGATATTTAACCCAATAACGTAGACAGAATAATCGACGGCTTTTTTTTCCTGAATACCATTATATAGTCAATCCAGAATTAATCTGCTCATGTTTTTTATGGGCATTATAATGCGATTCGTACTACTGTATTGGGAGTAAACGGATAAAAGCTGCCCGTCGCATGATGTCTGCTTGCAGGATAGGTGCCAAATAAACATGGCTTCATATTGTTTAACAAATGTGCACTCTTAAACTCTGTCACGATACATGTGGAGCCATCCATTGGCCATTTTAACCACGTTTAAAAATGGCGGTAGGTTTAAAACTACCACCCAGTGGTGAGTATAATATAACTATAGCCATGTTTTGCCAGTAGCGCGTTCTCAGCAATAAAGAATTAATGAAATTGCATGAATGAAATACTAAGCACCGTTACTCACAAGTGACAGACACTTTGAATTTGTATTGTATGTTTCCGTACTCGTTTACGGCGCGACACATAAAAAAGCCCTCTGTTGATGAGGAATCAGATCTTAGCTGAAATGCTCTTCCTGATTGGAGTACCTCTGAAAAAAATTCTTCGTTGAAATAAACATCTAAAACTGTAGCCTTTGATGTCAATGGCACTGACACAAGATAAAAAAGCACACCATACTGGGGCATTGTTGTTTAATTTCAATGAGAATACGACACCGAAAGCATTTTTCCCTCGGATTGACTGATAAAAAAAATGAAAGACCCACCTCCGTTTTTGTACCATGTAATATTTGGTTCAGGATAGCCCGAGGCGTCACACAGCAACTCAGTAATAGACATTTTTGTTGAAGCAACGATATCTTGAGGAGTGGTAATCCATTTTGGAGGAGATGGAACCGCTAGAAATGCGCTAAAACTGCCACTAGCGTTATCTTGATTTCGAGCAGTGCACGTGTAATTGCCAGAATGTTTTGGTTCAACTTTACGGATTTCGAGGATAAGCATATCCTCGACTTGCTTTATGCCTATATTGTCCACTCCGTCGAAGAGTTGTTCACCGTTTTTTGACCATGTCAAACTTACGGCACCACTGGATACACACACGACTTTAATTTCGCCTCCAACGGTTGCTTCGGAGAAGCCAAAAGGAGAGATCTTTGGAGCTCTTGAGATAACTGCAATGATCAAACTTATAGTAGTTTATAGCGCTATATAACTATTCCACTTCACACGATGAAATACTGTTTCCAGTCAGTATATGTGCATATTTATCTAGGACGTAGTGTATCAAAGAAAATCATTGAATAGTATTACTTCGTCTCAATATATTTTTTTAAATTATATAGTTCGTGTATCGGCGATATTTTTACTAACCTGCGTAAGTGAAATGCGCTATGAGGGCGCAAAAAACCAGTACACACAACTCATACATTGTTTGAGCTATGATCACATTGTGACTAAACAAATATGGCGATCGACTCGAGCGGTATCGAATAAAAATATTCGCAGCACATGTAGCGCCATCCGTCGGCCATTTGAGGACAAAGCAGTGGTCGCGGGTTGAATAAATTATTTTAAATATAAACACGTTCTAATGATGAAACTTCAAGCCCAAACTGACTTGAAATATGTTCGAATTGATAACCTGATGTACTCACACATCAGGGATACATTAAACATGCGTCGAATCACCTAGTGCTCGTATACTGTCTCATAAATATAAGAGTCTGGTGTAGTACTTGTGTTTGAAACAAGAGATAACACGCTTTCATTGGGAACACTTTCTGCAAGATCATATTTGTGTCGATCTGAATCGATGCCGCATTATGCAAAGTGTTTTTTCGCTCAGTAAGACATATATTTATCACTTTATGCTTAGTAAATCAACCCGCATTTTTCCTCACGTGATATTTGATAAAGGCTAACCCGACGCTTTGCAAGCAATCTTTGCCAGTGTAGATATTGATGATGAAATGGATATGACATCTTTAGAAAACCTTCGTGATTCCATATTGTGCACGCTCAGTTCCCCTATTGTCTCAGTTGCAACTCCTCAATCATCGACATAAATTCGAGGGTATTATGTCTAAAATGCAGACAGGCAATACTTACTTCACTACCAACAAATGGTTCGTTATATCATCATATATATTATTAGCGTTGCCCACTTTTCGCAATTAATTTAATTTGGGAACTTGGGAGCAGAGGTGGTATCACCCGTCGTTTATTTGTAATATTTGAATATTTTGCCGTAATTTTCAAGCAACAACAGTCTTATTGATCAATGCAAGTATCATCACTAAATCTAGTCTCAGGTCGGCACATTTATGCATTGCTATAAGACTCTTTATATTATATATTAAACAAATTACAGGCTGTAGATATTCTTAATTTGTAACGAGTCAACCAATACTCGTTATCAGATTACGTGTAATTCCCGTAAAGTTATTTCCTAAAATGTTTGCAATTGCAGGTGCTTGTTTTTTCAGCTAGTTTCGTATACAGTATATAGTGCACAAGTAACGGTCGATTTAGGAAATTCTGAAGCTCTACATGTTGAATCCAACTTCTTTATTATTGAAATATTGCAACGACTCCATCAGGCGTCCGTAGCCAATTTGATGGAACTGCGAAAGCAAAGTAAGCGCTGAATTAGGATACTGCTCCTAAATTATGCTTAAAATTTCGTGTTTGGATGGCAGAATACGTGGAACTTTTCGAATTCTCGAGTTGAGGTATGCTGAATCGTCGTACTTCTTAGACTCTCGTTTCACCACACACACATCGTGCAGAGTTTATTTTCCGGCCAACGAAGTTAATTTTTTTCCTAGAAAATGCAAGCTACCTTGGCGTCCCCTTCAATGCTGGCTTCATTACCAACGAATGGCAAAACGTGTCGCACTGGAATTTGTACATATTTCTATATTGTTCACCTTCACCTCTGCCATGGTACGATCTTCCAGAATTATTAGCTATAAAAGCAAATTGGTACGATAATATGTAACGGGTATTATGTTATTATAGAGCAGTAATTAGTTCATTTCTGCAATAAGAAATGAACAAATTTAACTTATTGATTTACTTTACAATAAAAATAAATCAATGAACTTGATTACAGTTTGCAACATCAGTTGGCAGAACATCTCAAAAGAAGCGTAGTGTTTATCTAACCTGAACCTTATTTCAGAACGTAAACGATACATGTGCTGGCGACAGCTATACCGAAACATTACAAGGTTCAGCCGTATGTCCTAACAGATAGATACCTTACACGGGATTCTATTTTTTCTAACTTAACTCAAGTGTGTCGTTAAATACTGGTCAAATATTTGCAAAAAAAATAATATCTCTTTTCTTATTTAAATAATGTAATTTTAAGACAATGTATATTATTAAGGTGCCCATAACAATAGCTCGCATGACATCATCAATTGACTCTTACGATTTCCGTATGAATGGTAAGCGTTGCAGTTAAAATAATACCTTGTTAACAAATTATTACTGCTTCTCGATACACTTATGAAAAAGGGAAGCCGCGATATTGCGGTGAATGATTACATGTTTATTGGGTGCCTAGCATGTAAAGTAATCTGAAGCACAAGCACCCACGAATCTATTTGAAAGCACTTCCAGAATGAACCACATCTGAGAAGAATGAAGCGCTAGACTTGACGTATGTGCATAACCATAAAATAAACATAAAATAATCATACGTGTCGTGTAGGCCATTGCCAATTGCCGATCAAGCGACTAAAAAAAGGAATTAAAAAAAAAAGAGAGAAATTAATTTTGTTATATAGCATTGGGCAACAAGAGAGCAATTAGTGACTTCTACGGCAAGAAAATTAAACCTCCATTCAAGTCTAAAAACCTTCAGGGTTAATAATAATTTGAATTTCGTATACAGTAGCGCGTTACTGATCTTGTTAAAACATACGAGAACACACTAAGAATTTTTTACAGGCATTGATTCCATCTATCGTTAGTGAGATAAAAGTTTTATGATAATGTAAAAAATGGTCTACTCAAGTTGGCATTACCAAATTGACTTACAGAATACAGTGATCTGAAAGTCATTTTGTATTGTTCCATGTTCATTCGACGCTTGGCATGAATATGACCCCGAAGAAGTTGATTCTTCTAATGAAAGATGAAACGCAGTTCCCTTCTGTATGATCTCTGCAATTGTAACACACATTGCTCATAGCTTTAATCGAAGAAAACTTAAAAAGGAGCGAGAGTACTGAATATTATCACTTAAACATCAAAACAGTATCAAGAGAAGATATAAATTCCAGAAGTAGTTGTCAAGTGATCACCTCCATTTCTCATCCATATTATAGTTGGTTCGGGGTATCCTGATGCGATACAGAGAAGCTCTGTGCTAGATGATCTAGAAAGTGTCAGTTTGCTATTAGGTGTCTTCTCCCATTGTGGCGGGGCTACTACTGCCAAAAAAGCACTAAAGCTAGCAGAGCCCTCTTGGTTACGTGCGGTACATGTATAATTTCCGGAATGCTTAGGCTGTAGGTTATCAATTGTCAAAATTAATGTTCCTTGAAATTCTTGTACGCTAAAGCCGTTCAAGCCGTCTTGGATACGCTGACCGTCTTTAAACCACTGCAGACTTGTTCCAGCTGCTGAAATACAAGCGACTTTTGCTTCACGACCAAGTGAATTTTCAGAAAATCCGAAAGGGGCAACTTTCGGCACTCCTGAAATTAATTTTATACCTGCTTCACTTATCGTTGCGTAATGGCATAGTAGTGATTTTTTTATATCACTGACAGGTGTAAGCATCTCGATAATTAAAAATACGTAAAACTGCACATACCAGCGTTCACAAAATGTGTAAATATTAGGCATAGTAATGGTCCTCGAGTGAACACATACATGATGTCTTCAGTCTAACATATCATAACAAACATGGCTCTCGCTGCGTGGGCGAGCCTTGTTTTAACAAAAATGACAACTGATACATGTGGCGCCATCCGTCGGCCATTTAATGAAATTCTTAATTTTAAGCGGAACCTTTCAGATTTCGAATTACGAAACGGCGCAATGTTATAATACGTATAATGCAAAGGATTTTGCGTAAGCAGTAGTTTTAAAGGCTCCCGCTCAACTATATATTTCCTATTGCACTCAATACAGCTTATCATGTATAGTTGAGCCACAGTATAATTATAGAGGGATGACTGGTATATAGACGAACACTTTACCTTTAAAATGCTGAAAAGCCTTAAAAAGCCTCTTTGAACACACTTGTAAACATTATTATGTTACAAATGTAAGGCATATTATAACGACACCCATCAAAATTTTCTTTCAATTGAGTTGAACTCAACTATTTCTGTGTTACAAAATTTTTACCACTAGTTCGTATCAGTCATAAACTAACTGCTTTCTAAAATATTTTTTTTATGGGTATAAATGAAATAGCACAGTACTTTGATAAAACGAAGCACACTTAACAATGCATTTCTTTTGCAGTTAAATAAGTAGCATTTGATTTCAAATAAATTATTGCCTCATAGAGGGTGCCAGCTCGGCCAAGATGACAACACTCTCGCTCGTGTGTTCTCTCCATTCTTCACCCAGACAAAACAGTTGTTTTTAAGGGATGATACATACGTAATTCGAAATACTTCTGTTAACCCACAATCAGTAGTCAAACTCGCACTGTTGCAAAAGTATTGCTTCCTGTTGTACATTATTATCAATACTCGGCATCAATACTTCTTTTGACATTTTTTTTTGTTGTCCTGGCCGTGTTGTCTAGCAAGATAGCCATCTTTTTCTAGAAGATTACCTCAGACTTGTACAGGAAAGGTACGTGAGGTTTATTGATATTGATATATTGGCATTCATTTGGTAAAATTTTTATCCAGCCATATGAAAAATATAATAATAATATATACAAGATTGTTTAGAAAATCGAGCACATTCATTAACGCGGGGGCGCACTTAAGCCTGAGGACATAAGTACGCAGGTAAGTTCTAGTGGCCAACAATTCTATAATCATTTCAGTTTTTCCGGGTGGAGTAAAGCATAGTAACAATAAGAGCATAAACATTCATTTGTATTTTCCTCTTCGAACTTATTCAAATTATACGCATAACATAGAACTATTCATTGGCAATTTAAAAAGTCGAACGTTCGGCACAAAGTTTCAAGTTATAATTGGCCAACTGTACATAGAAATCAACCATGCACCGATATGAGTAATGCAGCAGTAACATGGTAAGCTTACACGATATCAATATCGTAAAACTGTGTTGAATGCTTCCGTGCTCATTGGAAGCATGGCACGTGTACTTCCCAGGCACAAATTGCCTCAGAGGTCCTACATTAAGAATACGGCCTGAGTGTATTAGATCTGCAAAAAGATACAACATTTTTTTAAATACATTTAAAGAACAGCAAACTGAAAACGTTCGTAATTTTATAGTGCATTTCAATATACTGGGCGTTCTGTAATAGCGCCCTAATTACAAGCTAACGCAGTTTTCTGTAAACGTGATACACACATTATAATTATGTTTCAAGTTAAATATAAAATAAAACCGACCTCCATCTCTGCTCCACGTGACATTAACCTCAGGATAGCCAAACGCCTCACAAGATAAACCATTGGCGGGCCGTTCAGAAAGAATTAGTGTTTCAGGCGGGAATGACTTCCACTGAGGTGGCGCTGCTACAGCTAAATAAGCACTAAAATTGGATTTTCCGTCCTGATTTGTTGCCGTACATGTATAGTTGCCAGAATGAAATGGTTGGAGGTTTTCAATGTTGAGAACTGACATTCCCTGTAGCTCTTGGATGACAATGCCATCGATGCCACTAAATATTCGGCGTCCATCTTTAGTCCACAAGAGTGTATTGCCACTGCCTGACACGCATGCCACTTTGGAAGCACGACCTATAGTATTTTCAGTAAAATCGAATGGTGATATGCGCGGCGGTCCTGTAATTTGCCATGGAACATAATAGAAATCCTAATACATTTGCTTTTGCTTTATAAGCTTAAACACGCTACTTGTATATTACTGGTTTAAAAAGCGTGGTCGTCGGTGACAAAAAGGACAGGTACCTACCAGCGTCATTAAGATGCGCACAAATGAATAAGCACACAGCTGTTGAAAATGTTGCAAACATGATCGTGACATGCACATTGCAGCCACAACAAATATGGCCTCCCTGTTTTGCCCTCATTCAATTAATCAGATATATTTCGAGCATAATCCTGGTGGCGCCATCCGTCGGCCATTTCCTTAAGCTTTCCGTGTGGCGGGAAAGTAATCAAAGCACTCCACAACGAAGTACAAAAATAAGCTCTAGATGTAATTTATATAATATCATAAATATCGCTCAAAAAGTTCAACGTTTGCAACGTTTGTGTTGTAAATATAATAGTGAGTCCGATACACACTTACAAAATACGGCTATTCTAAAGTTGTGATGAATAGTTCCATGTTCATTTGTAGCTCGACATGTGTAAGGCCCGGCAATTTCATTAATTTTGAAATACAACGATACATCGAGCTCTTTTCCGGTATGTAACAAATCTGCAATGGAGCCGGGAAGCTATTTTACAAAACAGCATGAACAACTACCACAGTGTAATCCAAATTTGCATACTAAGCTTTTTATTCAAGTTTCTCGTTTTAATTTGCTTGTTTTTAGATCCCGATAATCCCGATGTATCAACATATTTGTAAAAATCAATTTTTTATCCAAAAAAAATAAATGTAATGTTAGATTCGGCAGCTTACAGACCTCCACTTTTGTACCACGTAACATTTGGTTCAAAGAATCCGTATGCAGTGCATACAAGTTTCGTTGTTGCAGTTCCTTATGTTACTAAGACATCTTCTGGGATCTTTTTCCACTTGGAAAGAGAAGCAACAGCTAACACTAAAGTTATTCGAGACATCGTTATTACGCGCAGTGCAAGTGTAATTTCCCGAATGTTCCTGTTGGAGCTGGCTTATTGAGAGCAAATAACGGAAATTCCACTGATGCCGTTTTGAAGCTCGCTGCCGTTGGACCAACTGATTGAAATAGCTTTTAAGGGCACACAAAATACTCGCACTTGGCTATTTATCTTATTATCGAGGGAGTGAAAGGGCGAAATTTTTGGAGGATTTGTAATATAACAATTTATCATGCATTCGACAAAAGGGTTCGGCTAATTTATTCTGCATAATTCTTTAATTAAGAGCTATTATTATTATTATATTACTTTCATTTATGTATTTCTATTATTATGTTAATAATAATTTAATCATTCGACACTAGGGCATGACAAATCAGTTACAGTTACCTGCAGTTACCAGAGTGAGAGTAGGGAACTAATAGAAGCGCAACAGATACATGAGCAGATGCCTTCATGGTTGCCACAGGACTATTAGAGTGATAAACAAAAATGGCGATGCCCTCGTTGAGCTTAATAACGTAGTACAAAAGTCCATAACAGGCCAAGTTGTGAGACATGTAGCGCCACCTGCCTGCCAAATATCAAAGCCAGTTTGCACAGGGAAAATTAATCAAGATGAACCAACTGTAATCAACACTTTTTATGCGCAATTACCCATGTCTACAAATGTTACTGACAATATATAAAAATATTAACATTATATTGAATGCCTCCATTTCTGTTATTGGCTATACATGTAAACACGCCGAGTCTAGAGTGATGAGGCGGAAACCCCAGTGTTTTCCCGATTGAAGTTACCTTTGCAACGACATTGGGTCGAATTGATCATATGAGTTTGCAAGAATTAGGTGTTATAACTTATTCGAAAAGGACCAACACACGCCAGTCGTTTAGTTTAATATTCCAACGGCCTCACAGGAAAAGAAAGCGGCAAATGTTAAGTCTGTTTCGTATGCACATTTGAAATTCAATTTTCGACGGCATGAATTGATGTAGCCGTTTGTGTGTACACATACATTGCTACTATATTAATGAATACGTTCAACCTTTTTAACCTTTCTCAGTATGTAAGATAATATTTTGAAAACATACCCTGTAGGAACGAAAACTCTTCGGGGTATACTTGAGCTTCGCATATAGGTCTTTCATCGACATCCTTTAGGGTCACAACATAAACAGGTGGAACAGCCAACCGGTCCAGAGGAACAGCCATTGTCAGCACGGCGCTATCTGAAGCATCTAGCGTGCCATACACGTAAAATTCCCTGAATATTTTAGTATAAGGGTATTGATAATGGCGGAAAGTGTTCCTTCAAAGAGTATAGTGATATTATCGACTCGGCCGGTCATATATTATCCATTTAATGACTACGAGAGTCTATTGTCTGTTCTAAAGATGCAAGCTGCTTTGGTAAAACAATCTTCACTATTCTCCATGAAATCAAATGGTCAAATATGCGGCGGCCCTCGAAAATTTACCGATCAAATATTTGAGTTCCACATTTTTTCTCACGGTTTATAAAGAGTCGTAAACGGTCAGGGTTTTTGCATTGTTTATATACAATGTGTTTGTGTGTGTTATTTTACAATATTGTTAGGACTATATTAAAGGACAGTATCAGTGGTCTAAAAAACCACCTACGTCACAATATTACAGAGCTTATGCAATCACTGCTTATGCGGGATGTATACATTTGACAGTCATCAAGTCTAGCCTTTGTCGTTGGACAGTCAGTGTGCATACCCAGCATATGATCCACAAAAATAAATATGGACGTTACTATTTTGCCCTAATCTGTTGGGACCCAGCCAGCTAATATAGGCCTTTATTAACGTGGCTCCATCCATTGGCCACAAAAGGAAGGTTCATCTAAAGCGCGAAGTATGCCCGTTTCAAATATTTCGATAGTCCCTTCTGAAAATTCCCAACTATCTTCAAGTAAAAGCAACTCAATATACGAAACTCACAGATATCACAAGCAAGTTATCTTGTGTAGTTTAATTTAATATGCGAAAAAACCAACATTTACAAAAGTGAAGTTAGATAGGTATCACATCATGACAAACCTACAGAATATGAGAATTTTAAAACTGTGGTGTATAACTCCATATTCGTTTGATGCATGGCAAGTATAATCGTCAGATAAGGTTCCTTTTATCGTTTGGATGCGAAAAACGCTTCCAATATTAATCACATCTGCAATACCATCAGTATATTAATAACCTCGAAATAAGACAGAGAAATGAGTATCCATGGTATCAAAGCGCCATTTTTTGTGTAATGTTAACCTCTTATAATATTGCATCATATTGCATTACCGACTCCAAGCAATCGTGTTAAAACCTAATCTTCACTCACGGATCTTGTCTTAAAGTTATTATTTTATTTTTTTATTTTATTATTATTTAATACAGAAAACTGTGAATGAGAGCATAGAAAAAGTAGTCTTTATTTTTTGCAGTTAGATTTTCGACTCTAGGGGTACTTCAATTTCAACTAACCTCCATTTTTGCGTAGTGTGACATTGGGTTCGGGGTATGCGGAAGCATCACATATAACTTTGGTTACTTTAGAGCTGCCACTGAAGATTAAATCTTGAGGTGCATCAGTCCATCTCGGAGGAGCTATCACACCAAGGAGAGCACTGAAGCTACTTGTACCGTCATGATTACGCGCAATGCACGTATAATTACCAGAATGCTCCGGTCGAAGCTCACTTATAGAAGGCATGTACCAATAGTTTGAGCGAAATTCCATCAGAGCCATCGAGTAGCAAGCGGCCATCTTTGATTCACGACGAAGACGAACCACCCCTAGAGACGCAAAATAACTTAGCTGCTCGACCCACCATGTTCTCAGAAAAACCGAATGGAGCCATTTTTGGAAGTCCTAAAAATAACTGTCGCTTAAGTTGGCACTGTTGGAACGGCAAATCTTCTTTAACAGGGATGATAATAAACCTCATGAAGAGCAGTGCAAAAGTCACTAATCTGCATTCATACGTTTGAGTAACAGGAAAATACATACATAGCTCGTGCACATATTACATAGCTCGTGTACAATAGATAATTCATCATCAAGGACATGGTCGTTCATCTAGGACGTATTGTCTGATAAACAAACATAGCGTCTTCCTACGTAGCTTTATATGTTTATAGGTCTGTGAGAGCTATTTGAGCCTGTAAAATGGCTCCGTAAGTGTTGTACACCATGATACAAATGGCGCCATCCGCCGACCGAAATCCTAGCCGTTTTTGGCGATAACTTCCATCTGAAGCACAAAGAAATATGATTCACAGCCTACAAATAATAGTAATTAATACAAATAATGTAATACAAATTACATTTGAACAAGTGCTGATATATTTATAGTTGTAGCTTTGTTGAAAACATTAGCTATCATAATTAATTATTACGATATGGAAATGCTAATTATACGCGACTTTCGTTGAAAACAGTTATTCTTGGACACTAGTGAACGTATGAAGTTCGGCTGATTTTACGCGTTCGAACCATCCGATTGTATCTACCGAGAAACTTGATGAGTATCAATTATTAAATGTTGCAAGTCATAAAGTTAATAAATATGAGACCCATATTCCAAGCATGTATATTGCATAAATTTTTAGCAAGAAGATGCCCGTGGGTTAAACATTGAGCCTTTTCATAATGCCATTTTATTGTCCGTCGTTAAGTTTAATTCTAGTTAAAACTTTAATACAGTAGTACTGTTATTTTCCAGACGGTTTCAACTATATAATCAACACTTTTCTCGTATATGGTGATCAGCGTTACCACTAGGGACACTAAATTATACGCCACGCTTAATGTTGGGTTATTACTAGCGTAGGTAAACAATTCTTCCAATTTACTATACTGAAATATAAAAGTAGGTTTGCTACTTGTAAGAAGCCTATAACTGAAGCCGAATTAAAAACACGAATTCAAGCAAAAGCGTTACATATATTAACACTTATTCACCGGTAAAAACAGTGATTAAACAGATTTTCTTCTACAGGCTTAGCGTCAGAAAATTTCATAGCCTCGTAAATGACGGTAATAAAAATTGCAGAGCTCTTTGCTTGTCTTTGATTTGTTGGCATGTGTGTTATTCTTTTGTTAAAGTCCTTGTCAATTCTTTGACATGTGGCCATCTGGGAGCCGAAAAATGCAGCAGGTAAACTACAAGAGTACAAGGTAGCATTTTCGTATAGGAATGTTGTTCCACGTTTGATCGAGTTATGTTCATGAATATCACGTATTTTCTCGCTATGTTGCTTGTAACAACTATAACGGTTGCGCCTAGCAGGAAATAAGTTGAACATATTTTCACCTCTGTTGGGCAGTTCGTATAAATATTATTGTGAGAACCGTAAGTACACTTTAAGTAGTACTTTTGAAAGCCAGGATGTACTTGGATATCAGCATTGACTGCATGTACATTATAATTGCTGGATACTTCAACAATTGCCCTACGTTAAACTGCAAGCTGTACTCAAAGATCATTTAAAGTAAAAATACTATAGGCCACCCTAAAATAACTCAAAAGTATGCTTTAAACCTTTTTTGTAATAACGACTACCTTTTTGATGTCTACTTATTCAGAATTTGGAAAATTTCTTGATCTTTGGTAAAACACGTGCAAAAAGCCGTTCATTTATCATGGAACTCGTATACAATGATCCGTCTTTTCTATTTTAAAATCTCTAAATTGCAATTTTTTAACTAAATGGCAGAAGATGAGTTTGATGTACTTCTTTTTAGAAACTGAAGGAGGCTGAACGTGATGATATACTTTAGGATCAGTGTGCAAACGCAATTTGTCAGCATATATTTTGTTTGATATATTATTAGGGGACTACGTTCGGAGAGCCATGCATTATGTTTGAATAGTCTTGATATAACCTATATGCCTTGAAGATTTATTTTTTAAACCAGGTTTAATCTGTTCTCTTACTTCATAGATAAAACTTGGTTTTCTGCTTTATGCCTGTAGTATTCAAGATGTTCAGTATTTATCCATTAGTGTCATCTCGATTAGCATTAATTATGCTATGTGAAACTTCCGGGTACCAGAACGCCGAAGTGTGGTACATGTAGTGCCATTTATAACCTCTAATGAAGCCGTTCAATTCAAGGCAGATTTGCACAAGCAAGAGGTAAATGCATTGGTGATCGACTTATTGAATAGCTTTTTTTGCTGTCTCGTTAGGCCAACTCACTATGCAGTGAGACTTTAATATCAGACTGGATCCGTCCATGCTGGTTTTCGGCTATACAAGAATAAACCCCCGATTTGGCATTTGTAGATGAAAAATATAGTGTAGATCCTTTCCAGATGGTTTCTGTAAAACAAGATAATAATTCTTATAACAAAAAGAGATAAATTTATTTCGGAAAGACTTCACCAACTTTCGAGATTGCTCTGTACATTAGTATACGAAATATTATTCAAAATACGCGTAGTATAATTGAAATCATTTCACAATAACTTCCCAGATCTAAAGAAACATTTTTGAAAAAACATTTGAAATGGTGGAGCAGGCGATAACGCTCGAGACTTATAACCAGAAGGTTTTTGGTCGGGCACCATTTTTGGTTGGAATAATCTTGTTGGGTACGTGTAAACAGATGTGATTTTTTACTTTAAAATTTGCAAATTAAATTGATAAATAATAGTAACTGTCATTATTATGTGCAATCGCTTGCACAACCAGGTCTACGATTGACAACACTATTAATATTCTCGATTCAGGACCGGCCACGTATTAAACGAAAACATGCGTGAAATAAAGCACCCTCGTCTTAGGAAACACTTCTAGCAACTTTTACTAAGTGATTTTGTGAAGGACTTGTATAGGTAAAACAATAGACTGCTGAGTTGCTTGTAGTCTCTGGATTGGTAACATAACCAAATGCAATAACATACCACCGAAAAGCGTCCAAGTAACGTTGGGGTCCGGATAACCTTCGACATCGCACACAAGTTTTTGAGAACTTCCCATAATCAAAGTAACTTCACTTTGAGGTGTAGTTTTCCAGTGTGGTGGAGCAGTGACTGCCAGGAAAGCACTAAAGTGACTGGAGCCATAACGATTCCGCGCACTGCATGTATAATTGCCCGAATGCTCCGGACGTAAGCTACTGATCGAGAGGATCAACATTTCATCAAACTCCTTGATAGAAATATTTTGTTGACCATTGTAGAGAACTGTACCATCTTTTTCCCATGAAAGAATGCTTTTCTCCGTAGAGAAACACGTCACCTTAACCATTTTTCCTGCTGTATTTTCGATGAAGCTGAATGGAGTAATTTTCGGCAGCTCTGTATACAAAGCATTCCTTAGTGCCAAAAATCGAAATGAATTAATAGCAAATTTTCGGTATGTTATTTGATGCTAGCGTTGGATATTCTCGTACTACATACCTGCTAAACACATTTTGGGTCCCATGATTAGGGAAAGCATACAAAACGTGTGCCAACTTACAGATGTCATTTTTATAGCACTGAAGTCACTTGGAAACGACTATGGCGGTTGTTTCGTACTCTGAATACTGCTACGATGTTTCGATGGTTTGGAATAGGTGGCGCCATCCATCGGCCATTAAGGAAGTTACTCCAAATGGCGGGAAATTTTAACCGGTACTCACAGAAAACAGATACGTCAATACTATGCTGAATTACACCGTAGTCATTCCGGGCTATGCAGACATAAGCACCTGCATCGCTAGCATCTACTTCATCAAATCGCAGTATTCCCACATTCCCAATAATATCTGGAAGGTAAGCCATAAATACACATATTGAGCCCTTAAACAGACATTTAGTAGTAATATTGCAATTCAATAAAAGTTTTATAAATAACTGAACTGCTTCGGATCCTAAAATATGCTAAAACTATGGTTTATTTATGGCCACGGCGTTTACAAAAGATTAATCATCACAGCAAGAAAAGAGAAATAAAAATATGACACATAAAAAATATGATTTTTGCAGGAACAAACCTCCGTTTTTCGTCCAAGATATATTTGGCTGTGGAAATCCATCAGCCTGACACTCCAAACTTGCCGAAGCCTGTTTTGTCAAAACCTGGGATTGAGGAACGGTTATCCACGTTGGCGGGGCAATTACAGCCAAAAACGCGCTAGAACTTTTAGAACCTTCCTGATTATAGGCAACACAGGTATAGTTTCCTGCATGCTCTACATGTAATTTCTCAATGGATAAAATAAGCAAACCGCCCATGCGTGTGATTTCAGTGCCTCTTTGCCCTTTTTGAAGGGCGACACCGTTCTTGAATAATGATAAACTTGTAGCTCCAGCTGAGAAACATGTAATTTTTATCTCGGATCCAAGGGAATTCTTCTCAGGAATTGCAAAAGTCGGAATGCTCGGTAATCCTGGAAATTATCAAGTCAGATCAACACATACGGTTTTGTCTCAAATGTCCTCACAAGATACATCATATGTAAAAAAAATAGATCGCTACATACAATAATAATATGTCGCTTCAACTAGTTCATACCTGCTAGCACATGTTGGAAGGTCAGGTAAAGTAGCAAAACGTAACTCAAGTAAATCCATGATCTGCCACCCATGTCGGTCTCCTTGTACGGTGAGCAAATATGGCGCTGCGCTACACGCTATTGCCAAAACACGAACTCTAACTCTTGTTAAATCGGTACATGTGGCGGCATCCATCGGCGATTCAATAAAACTCGTGAAACGGCGGCGGATTTTGAATCCGTTTGAAGTCAGGTTGCATGATTAAATGTCTACACGATTCTAACTAGTAAGCAGTCGCAATTAGGTTATGAAATACAGATACCATAATAGACGGTTAATTTCCTTCATGCTCATTTTGTCTTCACATATCTAGTATATGGTCAAACCGTTTACTAGATGAAGCATTTTACTCGAGCCTATGCATTAAAAAATAGCGCGCATCTCATGTTTTTTTAAATAGTTATGATTGATCTTGGGTAACTGGGTGTAGAAAACTGAAAAATTCGTATAATCCATTTCAAATTTACAGAGGTATAAAAAAATTAGAGCAACAGATTTATAAATAATTCTATACTTCGACTTTATCCACCTTTCTTATCTCACGGACTTTTATTGCGATGCAGGTGATGTTCGGTAGTAAAATCCAGCAACATGGCATTCAAGCAAGAAAATCGATTGTTTGAACAATCACATTTTTCCCACCTATCGTGGACTTCCACATTGGGGTAAAAGCTATTGAAAGCATTGTGGTAAGTCTGTTACTTCCGACACGGTTACAAGCACTACACGTATGGTTTCCTGCATGTTCCCACTAGATGGTTTTGGTTATTAATAGCAAAACTTCATCCACCTTCGTTAAATGTAGTGTAACTTTCTCTTGAATAGTTCCGCTATTCTTGCGCAAGCTCGGATAACTCTAGTTATCTGACGTATGAGAAGCATACATCTTACTGCCGATAGTCCACGTTATAGAGAGTCCTTATAAGAGACGACCCCATTGTCAGACGCTTAAAATTTTGGCTCTCCACAGTGGCACTTATTACTGTCGTATACACGGTCTTCGACAACAACAATCTATTCCTCAGCGGCATTTATTGTCAATACAATTACGCAAAAGTTTGCCATGGATATTCTCTGCCCTGGGAGTATATTAGTTAACAACGCGTGTCCTCATCTGACTTCTTTAGGTTTTTTGACAAAAAGTAAAATGTCCCCGTCCGCAATACGCATAAATATATTGAACCTACCAATATGGAGTATATCACCTTAAATAAGCTGCGATGAGTTGCTGATCGCGACATATTTACCTCACAGTTACGTGTAGGACATGCACCTGAATGTGTCAAATATTATGATAGACGAGCCCAACGAACTGTATTGCCTAAGATCGATCATAGATCGATTCATTATTTTTTAACACATTATAGCTTCTATGTATCAATAAAGCGAGATCATTTACATCTGTATCCGCCAGGTAAGTCTTGAAGGTTAATGCATAATTGAGAACTAGTCAGTCGTATTGATCTGGTTCATTGCATAGTAAACATAGCCTTCATAAAGTAAAGGTATAGATGCTTGCACAAGAAGATGTTTATCTACGTATTTCTAGCAAAACGTATCGCTGGTATAATTTGACTTAAAATTTTGCATTTACACTAGGACTCCTCAGGCGTACAACTAATTTCTCTCTCTTTTTCCGTGCGACTACTACCACCTTTCGTTCCGTTTATAATTAGTCACGGTAAAATAATAATAGAAAATATTGCCGAATGATCTAAACTTCAACAGTCTGTTAACAGCCTTTGAGAAACTTCTGCTGGCTGCCACAAAATAAATCGACAGGTGCCTCTATAACAATTTTTTCTTAGCCAGGTAATGTTCTCTGCAATTATAGCATGACATCCAGTGTAGTTGGAACAATTTCAGAAGTTCTAAACAAAGCGTACTCAAAACGCTCACTTAAAGTATACTGTTTTAAACTTGCTTTCCCACCTTTTTCTCTCGTTCTATATATATGTATACGTACCAGATATAGTGACATAAACAGTTTTCCTAATAGAAGGTCCAATTCCATTATCAGCAACGCAGGTAACTTCGAAATTGTGTGTCCCACCGCCAGACTGCAGATCTGAACGGGCTGGAATTGATAGTGAACTCCCATTATGAACCAATTGCCCTTTGTCGTTCTCCCACGAGTGGTGTGGCCGCGGTGATCCTTCGGCTTGGCAATTCAAAATGCCTCCACTGGAGCTTTGAATTTGCACTTTAGATGGGGGCTCCACCCTCCAAGACGGTGCAGCTCTTACAATTAGCTCGTCACTATACCAGTCCTCAGTGTCATCGAAAAATAACGCTCGACAACTATAGTTGCCAACGTGGTCAAGTGTAATGGCATCAATAGACATGGTCAGTAAGCGTTTTGTGGGCTGTTGAATTGAGATTTCTCGCCAGCCATTTTTGATCTCGATGTTACCCTTAAACCATGCGAGTTTATGTGCATTTGAAGGCACACTACAGACAACGTCGATCGATGATCCTAGTTGAAGGTTGTCCGGGAATGCAAACGGAACAATTTTCGAAGCTGCAAATCAAATTTGTCTTTCATGTTCAGGTTTTTGGATTCTCCTGAATGGTTTTGAAAATATATAATAACCGTTAATGATAACCGTAATAATTTAATTTTTTTCTAAGATAGTACGCACCTCCACAAATAGTGGTTAACACACACTGTAGTGCAAACCGAACTATGTGCAACCACTTCATTTTGTTCCATGTATGGACATATGTCAGTGACTTTTGTCCACTGGCGCCGAACAAAACAATATGGCGCCTTATTCGTTTCCCTTGCTTCGCTTTAGAAATACTTAGAGACTCATGCTGATACTTGTGGCGCCACCTGCCGGTAATGTTGGCGTTCGCTCCAGGCGCGCAAATTTACAAGACCAATGTTTTGCATTATATTGGCTTAGGAGTGATTTTCGTTCAGATTCTTGGCCGCTTTTTAAGTCTAATGCATACTTCACATGTGTGAAACTGCGGTTTGTTCGAATGAGTTAGTTAGTAATGGTGTGTTGGAGCAAAAAATTTATTGACTAGTGACTCGAAGAAGTCCTAGTTGAGAAATCGGGATAAGATGCCGTAAGCTAAGAAGAATTTGTCCCCGTAGTAATGCAGTGGTAACATTTTTGTTTATTAAACTTAGGGACACGTAATGGTCTAGTTTCTAATCCGAGCGCAAACATACTTCATTTCCTGCTGGAAGCCAGCTGTGTGAAGCAATGCTGGATGGCTTATGCAACGCATGTAAGACTTCAAAGATTTAAAATAGGAAGAGTATAACCGGTTGCTGCGGTCTCGGTGTGCAGGTGTTAGCAAATAATTAAGACTGCCGCACTCTGTGCTGGTACCCATAGATAGGCCTGTTCCCTTGCTACACATGTATAATTTTCGATTGTACCTCACTCTACATTGCTGTCACTGTCTGTCATCACGTGAAATCGAGCATCTCAAATTCTTAATACTCCCTATAAATAAGTACTCAAAAAAAGTTTCCGAAACATTGAATTTAAAGATTTACATCATTGTATGTTAAGTCAGGAACTCGTTGTTCTTGACCCAACTTGCGTTTCGTTATGAATCGCCATAAGCCTTCCACTTCCAATACTAATTTTCTCTGCAATCCAACATGGAAATATGCACGCTGCGAGTTGAGCTGCACATTATTAAATTATCTAAATCCAATGACAGGTGGGGTATAAGCATTAGTAACCTCACTATTTAATACCTGGCCATACTTTAGCCAGAAAACTAGTGAGAAAACTACGACTTGAGTCAAATCTGCAATTAATGAACTAATTATCAAAGCTGCAGCGTGTTCATTATGTAACGGATAAATGAATTCATACAATGAGATTAAGATACCGCTTCTTCTTAGAACTAAGTGCTACTTTACATTGGGTCATTCCTTTGCATAGTGCAGGGTACACCCAAAACCTTTTTTTAAATGATCCATGAGGCGCCATCGCTCGGTAATGTTGAAAAAGGTTTCTGCCCTTAAAAGATTCAAACAAATTAAATTCACGAAAGCCTGACGGAACGTGTCGTTCTTCGGTGAATTAGTACTCGAATTTTCGATAAAAACACTGCTCCGTGACTAATGTATAGGTATACATATGATATAGATGGTGAACGTTTTTTCAATGGAAGGCGCAATTCCGTTTGAAGCTCGACAGATGAGCTCTCCTGCTGCTGAGCGGTCTACTATGGTTAATTTCAGATGATCTCCTACTGATACAACTTGTGCTGAAACAAAATTGACGAAAATTATTATTTGTCTATGATAGGTAAATTGAACAGCACCTGGCTTATAAAGTCCCTATTATTCTACTTCGTCAGGCGCTTTCTTAAATATAATGCGCGCCATTTTAGTACACGGGTGTCTTCTTATTTATGGTTTTATTAGTACAGTAAATGCAAGTCGGTTGGTTTGTCTTTTGAGGTAATTCATAATTAGCTTCAGTATGCTTACAGCACCAAAAGAATAAAGGTGTAAAATTATAAATCATAGGAAATGTTCGTCAAGTATTAAAAAAGCCTCTGTGATTCAAATACAGTTGATGGTAACGAGTTCATAAATGGTTAGACTGAAAAAATAGTTATGAGCTACTCAATATAATAGGCTTTTTGATTCGAAAGCCATTGTAAATCATCATGAACGAAGTCATCTTTTATATACAATTCTGTTTCGACCGGCACTATATACAACATACTCACTGAAATATTAAGCTGTACTTGATAATTAGTACATTTTTACTAACCTCCTCGATACCAAGTGATATTAGGTTTGGGATTGCCAGTGGCCGGACACAACAATTCAATGGTTTCACCTTCATTTGCGTGCACCGTGGACTTTGAAGGTAAACTTTCTTCTATCCAGAATGGCGATACTGTGATGATCAGAGGTGCCGTGAATTTATCTTTTCCAAATGAATTTCGCGCAGAGCAGGAATAGTTGCCGATATGTGTTATTGAAACACATTTGATTGATAGAAATAAAACTGTTCCTACATTGGAGATTGTCGTATTTGGCAAATGCAAAAGAGAATCCCCACCAATTCGGACGTCATCCTTAAGCCACTCGAGTTCTGTATGGCTGGTTGATTTAGCAGTGCACATTGCATTGATTTCATCACATAGGTCAGGGTTATTTGGTAAAAAAAACGGCTGAACCTTGGGCGGTTCTCGGGTTTCAGTAGACACCCAAATAACCGTCAACCACATTACCATGTGAAATAGCTCCATGTTCCGAGTAACGGCATCAGATGTCATGCAAAAATCTAATCAAGATGGCGGTGTAAACAATAAGCGTGTATAATTAAGATGCTAATGGTACACGTGGCGCCACCTACCGCCCATGAATGTCAAAGAACAAAACAGCGGCAAATTTATAAACTTCATATTATAACTACGACTTTATAACGTACTAAAGGTGGAAGAAAAATGTAGGCTTACAGTTTGGTAAAACGTAGGTCCACCATTGAAAAAACATTCATTCACAATTAGCAAAAAATAGGCGTACCGCGGGAGCGTCATCTGGATCAAATATAGCCCTATTTCTTTAATAACAACAAGCCATTTTTCCTGATTGAAACCATGCTTCTTATTAAGTGCAAGGTTTTTTTCTATCTTTTATCTTCTATCTTTTTTATCTTTAAGAGACCGCTTTTTTAACCATTTTTTCATCTAAACCTTTCCTGTGAACCGCTTGTGATCAAAATGATGAACGCCCAGGGAAGACCTTGGTAATTTTGGGGCCGGTACTCTTCCCTATAGACTACTCCAACGTCTTACCGTGCTGTGAACGTAATCTTTTCTCCACTTTCTGTGTACAAGCTTGGCTATCTGTATGTTTTATACGATCCACACCCATTACAACTTCAAACATCTTCTCTTGTCTCGTGATTTTGTCACCTACGTACCTAAGTTCAAGTTATATCAACATACTTATGGTCTGAATGTTGAACGTCCTCTGTAAGGAAAAACCGATGCCATTCGATGCTTTACAGGTCACCTTGTCCGTCGATTCGTAGTCGACAGTCTTAAAAGAGAATGTGTCTGAAGTAGCCACCAAATTGTCTGAAAAACGTCAATTTATATTACAAAATGTATTGCACAATTTGCAGGATTTGTACGGATCGTAAAATTGAATTCTTGAGCCATCTGAAAGAAAAGTCGACCGTTAAAGGCCAGTGCGTCTGCTTACCACTGGACGCTTACTTTTGTGATTTATGGTCGATTACTTGAAACTGTGTGATACATTTTTTAGGTCGTCAAGACAATATTTTAATTTTTTGTTCTGATAAATTTCCTGAATTGCAGGATAACAGTAATAACAAGATTCATGCATTTGACGGTTTCAGTCTTACCATGCAATGAAAAAAATATTGCGTGAATTTTTACAATAAAAGACTTCATCCTCACTAACCTGTAGTGACTCGAATTCTCAAATAAAGCTCGTTTTATCTGTCTGTCATGCCACTCATCGGGTTATTATACCTTATAATGAACTCTTTCCTATTCAATTTGTATGTCTGTGATATTTTTTTAATTCTAGAGTTTAGAACATCTTGAAAATGGCTTGGTTTAAGGAAAAGCCTTTTTAGACTATCGGCTTCCGCAAATGAATGTTAATTCATTTTAGTCTGTTACTCATCACGAAAGCCAAGGTTGCTTTTAAGCCCTATTGCAATCAAAAAACAACTAACTTAAAGATTAATTACGTTGAATTAATACAAATGAGTGTTTTGCTTTGATAGCTCACTTACTACCTAATTAGGACACAAACAAAGAATTGCATTGCTCATTCAACTAGTGTAAGTTGAATCTATTACTATTATTATGTTCAATTAAAAAACGTGTTTGTAGATATTATTGAAATAAAATAAATACAGATGTGCGTCTCTAAATTAAAAGGATTAAACATTGATTATTCCCCTCAGTCATTTTTTAGGCTGTGACTGAGTTGTAAATCATACCATGCAAATTATTGTGAGAATAATATGCTCTGTTAAATAAAACGCCAAAAGTTGCGTCTTCTTTAAAAGTTTTCAAAGCCTAATTATCATAACAGCTTAAATTTTGAGAAACCTGTCTTATATTTTTTATAACAGAATACATGTTCATCCACTAGGCAACTTTGTAACGATTATTAGAAACGTGAATTTGAACATGAAACTATAAAGCTTCCCATGTTAATTTTTTAATTACCGTTGTTACGGCAGCCGGGTGAAGCGGTTTGACTAAACTGCATTTTAAGCAAACAAGTTTTATTTCTATATATGGCTTGATATTTTTAAAAATCTGTATACAAGCTTATGAAGGATATGTGTCAACTAACACCGAAAATTAATAGTAGCATAATTTTGCGAATAGCGTCTTATTCATCCGTAACCTAATAAAGGCTGTATCGTCAGAGCTGATATCTAAAGGAAAGTATTACTGAAAATTTAATATTTGGTTTAAAATACATTTTTTTTGTATAGATTTTAAATATTTGATAAAATGTTGATAATAAACGTTTATAACCTTGATTTTTGTGTTGTTTTAACTCGTTTCTGCAAAACTAAAAATCGTTTTGCTGCGATTTTTGATTCCGTTGAGGCATAATTTTTTTTCAAATTTGTTAAACTTTTTCCTACCACATATCATATGTGTAATTGTTGGCTTTTTAAAATACATAATAACGGGTATTACAAGTACTCCACCAACTAACCTCTTCTGTACCATGTTATATTCGGCTTTGGATGTCCTCCTACGGGACACTGTAGCGTTATCATATCGCCCCGGTTGAATTGTCTGATTAACTGTGTTCTCTCAACGCCTGTATCTTCTAACCAAAATGGTGGCGATGTTATTACCAGTGACGTAGTAAACGCGTCTTTTCCATACGGATTTTGCGCTAAACACGTATAGTTGCCCGTGTGCGCTAACGATATACATTGAATATTAAGAACTAGTGCACTTCCTATGTGTGAAACTGTGGCATTAGGCAAGAACGCATCACTGATTCTGGCGCCGTCCTTAAGCCACTCCAACTGGGTATGGGTGCTAGATTTTGCTGTGCATAAGGTATGCACGTCGTCACATAGTTCAGGATTCGTTGGCAAATTGAACGGTTGAACTTTTGGACGATCTTTGGTGCACAACACATTTGAGACAAAAAAGAAAATAACGTGTACAACGGTAACGTAAAATATATCCATTGTTTCTTAATCAAACATTGAGAACTGACAGTGTCTGCGTCAAGATGGCGATATCGACACTTGACCCATATAGATTGATTCAAAATCATGTGGCTCCCTCTATCGTCCCTTTATGAAATATTTTATGCTGGCGCAAAATTTGCTGTATTAGCCTATTCTACCTTATAAACGCCAACTACGTGTGATTCAACTGCCGTTCAGGTTTACGCAGCTTTATTTAGTTTAAGGGACTCACATACAGAACTCTTTGAGCTCACAAAGCTGCCGAAATGGGTACAAGCTTTCTTAACTGCCTTATGAGCATTATGGGCAAGGGATGCAGATGCGTGGAAATCAGTGGTTTTTAAAGAAAGACATTTTTACACCAGAGATCGAGCTAATAATGTACCTGTTGCTTGGCACTAGCAGCGGACTTAAACCACGCACCCAAATCTTTCTTTATTTCTAAGCCTTTACTAAAACAACGGAGGTTGAAAATCACTCTTTGAATTGGTAAAGCAAAGAGTCCGTTCGTGTTAACCCATCTGGCTGTCAGGAATGTAACAGAAACGTGGCTTGCTTACACATATCTGTGGTGAAGTCGTAGTTTCCCATTCTAAAAAACTGGGACACCAAAACAAGCATGCTTATTGTATAACGCTTGTTGCTTTTCAGAAAGAATGAAAGCTATACCAACTGGCAACTAAATATATCGCGTGTACGAGCCTATGTCAGCTATCGAACGCGCAGCTTGGAAGTGGCGTGCCTGCATCACGGCAGGACACTTCGACGTGAAAAAACAGCAATAGCCGAGTGATGCAATGGTGATAACAGAGCTTGCGAATGGAAATATTATTTTTCGTTAAAAGAGTTTGGGCAGTTTTTGTATTTTAGATTAATAAGTATGTCGAGCAAAATGTTAAATCCTCGAATGTTTGAGCACCTCAGTGGCTCAAAGCTTATCGTTTAAAGTAACAACCATTTTCACAAAAGTAAATCGGCGTGCTTTGCCTACGATCCTGACCCATGCAGCGCATAACCTGTGCTGGATAAAAGCAAAATTTAGAAGAATACCCATGAAGCATCTTTCATAGGGATAATGCTAATTCTGAGCATAAAAGTGCCTCGTCATATAAGCTTGATTTTATTAGATCATCATCCGTGTAGCTCTTCGGAAAATTTCCTTAGTGAAGTAAATTCGATTTCTTATATACTATAAATGTACTTATATACTAATATCTTAAAGTATGGATTCAGTCTTATAGATAGGTATGTTAAAATAAAAATGTAATAGTCTGTGGAACCTACTGAATACCCAACTGCGGCTTCATCTAAGCACATTCTTATAAATTTCATATTATCGTAATTAAATAAACTGCATGTCTAGGGATGCCATTTGTTCGCTAGATATTTAAATATTAATATATAAAACATTGGATATTTTTGAAAAACTACACATGAGTCGTATGTAGCAGACGTACTAGCGTATTTAATGCCTCGAAATCTAGGTAGATGATGTTATCGGCCTTTTGGACTCTAAAGTCGACAAAATCTTATTGCATAGTTTTTTCGGTGGGTGTGGCTTCTAATATTGAGCTAACAAAAAACAAGTGAGTGAACGTTCCATTCATTTTCGATTACGTTTTATGCGTATCCCATAAAAAAATAAGTCCCTTTATTTCTGATTTCTTCTTTAGGATTCCGTCATACTGATTTGTCATTCGCAATGTGCTGCAAATGTGTGCCGAAACGAAAATAATTTTTTACCGCCCAAACCTCTCAACCGTTCTCCGTTCATAAATAAAGGACAAAGGTGAAGAAACCGAGTCTTATTGCATGTCCAAATATAAAGACCTAAAAGGACTCGTGAAGGCAAATTCGCGGAAGTTGATATAAGTAGATATAGGGGTTTACAAGCCTGGAGTTTTACTATAGGTCCTTAATTTTTGGCCGGCTTTCGGCGTAATGTTCGCATTAAGTTCTGGCTCTAAAGGTCGCTGGAGTTTGCTTGTGATACCAGCCTTGCTACCGTCGCAGCCATCACTGGAGCTGTGACTATGTTAAACCCTACGTGGATAACAGTGAACTACTTAAATTGCCATGTTATAAGTAGGTCCGCGTTGCATAGCCTCCACCATAAACTCTGAATCATCAACTTCGTAAGCTGTGTATGTATATCCGACGCAAGAATCAGTGTTTCAGATACTGTACTTTTCAATATACCCACGCGATTTCATTAGGAAATTTAGCACCCTAATTTGCCCAAAGTTATTTATATTCTATAATCGGACAATTGAAATTAAAAATATATAATTAACGCAAAACGAAACGATGTGTGTTAAGGTATTACAAGCGAATCCGGGGGACTTCGAAATTGAATAATTTCTGCACTAGTTAGGCTGTAATGCTGATTTTATAATATGCATTAAAGGCATTCGTTTTAATTTTTTACACGGTTGTTTTTATAGAATCATGTACCTACCATTCGCGTTTTCATATGTAATTTATCTATCTGTAATTTCTCGAAGTAAATTGATAGTGGAATATGCTTGCTTACCAATTGCCTTTTTTAGGTCGTGAAATGGTTCATAATCACATGGACTTAGGTCTAAAGTACAAGCGGATTGAAGACGACGTTGAATGTTTCTTCACTCAATCCAGAAAGTAATTAATTTCATGGAAATGAGGTCGTGCGTTTTTATTATGTAACTAGGCTGCGTGCTTTCAATTGCATGCCAACATTCTATAAGTCTCTTGAGAAATATGAAATAACGCGCTGTATTCACCATTTCATCACATACTGGCACACACGACTAATATCACATACTGGCAGATTCATTTGATATCTATTGTAAATACTACCATCACTTTATATCCGAATTTATTTCGTCATCAAATTCGATTCCTCTCTAGGACGACACAGTTCTCGTGCATGGTTCGTCTCCGGCTTGCGGCAGAGATTGGATATATTGCCTCATCTATGGCGACCGTGTGCCTAAGACAAGTTTTTTTTTATTAAAGTTCCGCAAATCACACAGGGAGTACACTGCGCGCATTGCCAACTGATCTGGAGTCAATTTGCGGGAAACATATTTCTCATGCGGTTTCAACATTTTCAGTACTTAATTCTAATTCAGTAATCATAATTCATTAAAAAAAAATTAGCATTTGTAACTTTGTAACGCATTGCATATGTAATGCCAGTTTTCACAGCAACTGCGGCAACGTTTTCCTGTCCTTGGATTTCTACATCTGGTCCTTAAATGGTCGTCAACACTCCAATCTCTGTTTTTAAAACGCTCATCTACATATTGTGTTTTTGCTTAAGGCTTACTTGCCTAAAGTTTTCACCAATCTTCAATGAATTTCCGCAGCTCTCTGGCCTTCGTCGAACTAAAAGATTAAAAAAAGAAAAGAAAGACAGACTAAAAGACGTTTTTATCTTCTGAATTCATCTCACCTTGAGTAAACCCAGCTGTTTTTCAGCAGAAGACTAGAGTATTGATAGTAGTTCAAAGGTGACTCAGTTTCAAAATCCGCCGGATACGCTTGTAACATTTCTATATTTCGAATTCATTCCATAAGTCGGCTGGCCTCCAGCATGAAACGAAATTTGTTTATGCTTGAGTTGGAATTTAAACCATAACATATTCCTGAGCCTTATGATCAAATGCATTATTCTCTAAGCTATCACGGGAATGGTTGTACTAATCTGGTAGGATAAATCTGTTTGGTAGCTTAGTGGGTAAGGTTTTTGCCTGCTTGTCTCAGAGACACGCTGTAGTCTCGAGTTGGAAAACTCGAAATATAAAAGATAAATGTAGACGGTGTGCCTTCTGTAAAATAATTAAGTTGTGCTTCATTTGAACTATTATTTTTTTCACATTTCATTCGGTACAAATAAAAACGAAAATAACCCGGTACTATATTATTTCCATTGACCTGGCTTAATTTTGGTTTTGAATGAAGGTAACTCACCCGAGACTAACGATTACCACGGTGTGGTTTATAGATAAATAGCGTGCATTATTTGTGAGAAACCAACTGTTTACCATCTGAAGTTCCCTGTTGTTTAAAAGCCCATATTTGAAAATTAACACTTACGGCCAAACCCTACACAGATAATCACGGTTATCTAAGATTGGCCCATAAGTAGCGGGCAAAACTTTGATTACATATTTCGATTTTTTTTAATTAAAAGGCGCTAGTTTTGTTCAAAGATCCAACTTCATTTTTAGACATTGAATCTATCTTTTCTACAGCTGAATACAATACAAATATGTATTTATTCACAGAGTTGCAATTTACACAACGTTTACATTTTCATGAAAATAATAGTAAACAATTTCGTAATTCTTATATGTTTTTGTATAATTATCCAATTGGCATCTTATTTAGAAGCTTCAGAATTACTCTCATCTACTATTTAAGGGAGCAAGTAACTCCACAGTGGAAGTAAACAGCATACGAGAGCATGTCTGCCAGATCGGCCAACAACGAAGGGAATTTCAAGCGTATTATATACATATCTATTTTATATATATATGTATAAAAAAATACATATTTTTTTTTAAATATTAGTAGGGTATTAGATATATTTACTGTACGTGAATGATCGTAAATCGATGTAAGAGAAGATCGCTGTTACAACATGTTTAATATTTTAAAATGGTACGAAAAATTGATGTATTGTGTATTGTTTTCTAAATCTTTCGCACCGAGATAAAGTTAAAAAAAGCACTAGCTGCCAGCTGAAGTGAAAGGTAAATATCATTGTATTAGTTGTTTTTATAAGTTTCCGCATTGGTGTTATTGTTATCTGTCTATTTTTGACTCTAAACACTTTGAATAATAATAATATTTGTTCAAAAATAACATGGTTTGTCTCAGCATTTACCTTGCTTTATCTGTGTTTATCTTCATCCGTCGAACGCGACGGCCATCATAAGGAAAACATTCATGCTATTGCAGAGCAAGATGTGCTAGGACTTGGACCAGTGACCCGCTGGAAGCAGTGTAGTCTTTTTGCCGCGACGGAAATAGAGAAACAAACCAATTGAATTAAGCTAAATTAAAATACACAAACAATTATAGTCTTAATTCGACTATTTGGACTATAGCGGTCAGTAGCCGGTCTATAGAAGTATCGATAGATTATAGAATTAATAATGTTCTTATAGAAAATACATAGAAATGTATTTGTAATGATTTACCGTTATTCTTTGTGACTCATTAATATGAGAAATGCGTTCTTTTAGTATACGATGTAGCGTAGTATTTTAATTTTGTACGATTAGTTGGTACATAAATAGTCATTTTACTTGCTTTATTGTTTTTATTTATGCTTATGTATTTTATAGCTTTTAATATGGTCTAATATATAAATGTAGCAGTATTTTAAATAACAGTTAAAGTAACAATTATAGGAATGTAATATGTCACAATATTAACTATGTCAAAAACGCATGCGTGAGGTTCTGTAAAGTCATATTATTTCGTTTATATCATTGCGCAAGCGTCAGCTTGGAAAAAGCAAGAGGTATCACATCTCCTGTTGTTGTCCACAATGACGAAGAAGAATGCAAACAGTGAAGCAAGGCAGGTTCTCAATAAAAAAAATTCGGTAATCCAGGTAAGTAATATTGAATATTTGTACCTGCGACGGCTTGTGGGTAACAAATTTTTTTGACAGGTAGCATTGAATATTAAATAGAATAATATCTATGTTATCTTGTTCATTCAGCTCGTTGCGAGTAGAGATATCCAATAGTCCCTATGTAATCCGCGAGACTGGGCAATTTTAAACTGATTAATCCTACAATTTATAAAGGAGAGCTGGATCAAACCCACCCATAGTACATATGTTATATATATGTGTAGGTACATAAGTAGGACACGTTCTTTGAGTCGGCTGGAAGGCAGTTTATTTCAGCTGCCTCTGATTCTTTTTTATGATTAGCAATTCCGAAGCGGCTTTTTCGCACAACTTCGTCGTGGATTTTGAAAAGAACGTTACGAAACCAATCAGTGCATTCATGGAAACTTTTTCCCGTTCCGCCAATATCTTCAGAAAGCGCCTGAAACAAACATATGTATTTTGAAATTTTAAATTAAATAAAAAAAATGCAACTTTATGGCAGGTGATGGATGCCGAACTGTTATTATCTGAATTTATAATCGCACTCTATGATCGTTGTTTTGTGTCTCTACAACATTGCCTTGTTTCCCCTCTAGACATCCAGTCAATGGAAATAATCTATAATTGGCCAAATACTTAATAAAATTTCCCTTTACTTAACTCTCCCGTAATTTGCTTTCTTGTTATTAAAGTTCATGAAGATTTCTGCCGTGGAAGTGAAATCTTTGTTCCATTTTTTGGAAAGGAAGGGTCGAATGACCTTATAGATGCCTTAACTAAGATTGTAGGGTTCGTTAATATAGTGCGTGCTTTTGAAGCGGGCCGGTACTCCATTTTATGCCTTTATTATCGCCTATATAATTTCATAAGATTAATGTTTATAACGTCAATTGCTACGATTCTTTATGTATCCATCTGAATCATCATAGAGTCGCAATTATGTTTTAGCCATAGTAATGTGGAGTTTGAATAACATGAGAGACGCTCTTTTTACCATGCCCACGAAATATCATTATCACCACTTAACTATGCATGATCTATGGTACCTCTGGCCGATTTGCGTACGTTTCTTGCCCAAAAAAAGAGTTCTTACCTACGATGACCCTACAATAATCCGTTATTCGTCTATATTCGCTTGAGCATGTTAGGTAACTATTAATAAAGTAAACAGGTATACTGATTCACCTTAAGATAGTACATCCGCTTCATCATCATCATGGCGTGAGATAATTTCAATCCTGTCAGATCAAATACGATGCGCAGACCATAGGTTTGCACTGCGATCACACCATAAGTGGAAATATTTAGCATGTCTGAGATTTCACCGAAATCTATATTGTAGTTCCTGAAAGCAATGGAAGATATTGCTTACATTTTATTTGTACCCAGCACATTTCATCGCAAAACTATTGCTTTTTATCCGCAAAACGTGAGGGTATTAGTATTAATAGAAAGACCTACACAAGTTCATATTCACATCTAAAAGAGACGATGGTCAGAGTTCCATCCAGCGGGTTCTTTTCTTTCATCATAAAGACAAGTAGTGAATCCAAAACGTAAGGGTAATCTTTGGGTTCTTTTTCCCATGGCAGAATCAATTCAGGATTGTACGATCGCATTTGAATTACATATACAGAAGGTGATATATTTGAATCTCCTTTATCCTTAACACTTTTTCTAAATTAAAGTTAGTTCCACAGTTATAGCTAAGCATTTTGCTATCTATGATTAGCCACGGAATGAGTTTTGTGGGTTTGCGACTAATGAGACCACTGATTGCTATCTTCGAGAAAAAATATTAAGCTTTTAAGTAATCTGTCTCTCGGCTTATATGCTCAACGTGCCGCAACGTGCAGAGGTCCACTGCTCATAGGCATCTTTGTTCTAGATTTTGCACCGGTTGTAAGTAAGTATTTGAACCTTCGTCAAGCTCTAATTTCGCTATCACTAATACTAATGATGGCGACTTTTTTAATTTTATATAGACAAGCTGTGTATGTGAAATGTTAGCTATATTTATAAGCTTAATTTCACAGGGTAATTGTGTAACCCGTGTGTATGTATGTAACTACGTAAGTCCGCAGTCGCCTCCTGCGCTGGTTCCCAAAAATTATACGTTTAACGACGACCGATTTTTTCGGTAGATATTTTCCATGATTTGTGTGATCTACCGAAGCGTAGTGATGACCTAGGTTCCACCGCACAGGATTTATAATACAATACGCACGAGCCGTAGAATTAATACGAATAGTAACAATAATAAGGCAATATGTTTTATCATAGTGTTAAGTGTCCAGAATACTATAGAACACCTAAAACCGCAAGTTCTATTATGTTAGCTAGTGCTATATCACGTTAGTTAGGGATATCCATAGTGTTCCGGTATTCAACGAAAGTAAGTTAAAGACAAATAATCCGCTAAAAGATGGATGACGTACCTAAAGGAAAGTTGTTTTGCACTAACACGAAATTTTCATCTGCTATAACTACACTGAGCAGATTTTTCCTATTAATAAATATTCCGACTTACGTTAATTGTGAGCTAAATCTATACGGTAATAATAATAGCAGCCTTTCATTTACACCAATATGTATTGCATCTGTTAGATTAATACTTATCTGACTAAAATATTAATAGGATAAGTTTTATGAGATGTTTCATTATACAATGGAACAACTAGCGCTTGTACGTATACACCGGCGTGATTGACCGTTATATTAAGATTTTATCAATGGATCAATGCCCTTTCTGCATATACCTTCATGCGTCATTGCTATTTATGCATTAAATGGCTCCAGGGCTGTCCTGTTGTAAAATTAGCCTGTTGATGACATGACACTATGAAACACAAACACAAAACATGACTAACTCATTGTTTTTTTTATCACTTAAACTAGTCAGCCCATCTAGCCATTCTTAACACGTAACGTAAAAAACGATAAAAAGCAGAAGCTAACCGGCCACAAACCTATTTAAAAAAACGGGCTGAAACCAAAGAACGTGAAAGATTTTAATAAATCTTCGCTTGTTACACCCTTTTCATTTTCAAAAATATTGATAAAATCATCGTCTGTTTTTCTTAATTGTCTTAAATTACAAAATTTCCGATTTTTTATTTAATTTCTGAATGTTAAGCTTTTGGCCTAACTGAGATTTGCTTTAAAATATGTCGAACTTGTTCACGCCAAGTTACCGGCATTTGAAATATCTTTGAACGTTTAAAATTTTATAATTAAGGGCAACTATAGTTCTGATTAGCTATTATGCGCACAAATGTATGGTTCGCATCTATAAAGTTCTAGCTACACCACTTGGTGGTCTAGTATATATTTCCCTCACTGTTTATTCCATCGTTCGACCTTTTAGAGACTTTACTTTCGAAGAAAAGTCAGTGTACTTGAATTTTAGTGAAATGAACTTACGGCTTAGTGTATTGTTATCATATTACTTAACTTGAAATAGTACAATCACATACAAGGAAGAATGAAGTATTAGTGAAACAAACCTGGTGAAACTTCCGGAAACAGTCGACAGCCTTCTTCATATTGAATCTTCGGGTACGAAGAAAAGGTAGGACGAAATTATTTTCCATCTGAAATTAAAATCAAACTATACGTTGCATCAATTTCAGACGAGTTTAAAAACATTACGACCAATAGTCCACACTCAACATATATCGAAAAACCTAATATACAAGGATTATATCCGCACATAAATAAAAGGTTGAGTAAGCTTTATTTTACAAGAACCAGGAAGGACTCTATGTAACGTGACTGTGAAGTCTGTTACATTCTTATCGGGAAATCGGCGGACCTGTTACTCACACCGAGAGTTGCCAACGTAAATTAGAGAGAACAAAGGTGATAAGATTAAAAAGATAAGGTTTCTGATAATACGTAGACCGATGTTCTCATAATGACATGTCGTATTAAGAACGTCGTGGTTTAAAATCGTCAGATATCAAGACCACTTGTTCTACAAGTAAATACTACAGTCATTATTAATATTTAATACATTAAATCCTCCCAGCAATAAACAACAACCACAGCTTTCTAGTCACATTGAGTATGTATTGAATCTGAACACACCTAGCAAAACCAGAACAGAACTATCAAATTGAAAGTCACCTTAACTACATAAGGATCGCATCATAAACGATCTCGTCATATAGTGATACCTGCCTGTTAGACACACCCGAATATTACCGCCTATAAAACAAAGAACACTCGTTGGTTTAAGCAGCTTTGAAGTAGAGAAAATAAGATAATTTGGCAGATTTTCTATTAACTGAGCCATAACTTAAGCATAAAGCCTAAAGAAGGTTTCTGTGTGGTACCCGAAACAGTGATTGCTACACATAATGGAACCACAAGAACTGTAGGATTCGTGAATGCCGTTCTATGGCATTGTGTTCTGTGGATGCCATGAATTAGAAATCTTGTCATAAAATGGGAGCACGATCTCTTATTGAAAATGTGAAGCTGCTAACCAGATACCTCAGTTAAACATTATTGCTGCATTCCTTAAGGCGTTAATTTCAAGTGTAGATTTTTCGTGACATTACTGATGGTGATTGCTATCTGTTGTAGTGACCGCAATTTAGGAGACGAATGATTGGCATGGAAAAACAGGTCTACATAAGCAGTCAAGGCAAGTGCTTGCTGCATATTAGGAACGAATTTATAATACCAAGTTGTATATAACTTTTTTGTAGAAACCGTTTGTCTAATGATACTGTCGTCAATTGTTATGAATTAAATTGAGTATCGGATCAGAAATGCCGGCATTCGAAAGTGTTAGATGTCTCACGAAATTTCCTAAAGACAACGTGTAGGTACAGAGAGTATCTCTGGCATGCCCTTTACTGTTGTTAGCACTGTTCCACAATGTATGGTATGAATACACCGAGATGGCATCAGTATTGTTCTAAATAAAATCATCTTTGTAGATGGTAAAAAATAAGCAGCTACCTATGTTTTGTCTAAAAAAGACTTCTGATAACAAGAGGTTTTTAGTGCAACTGCTCTTTGATTCTTATTACAACGGTTAGGATACCTTTGAATTTTCTTTTTTAAGCACTTTTCCTAATAAGCGGCTAAGCCGATTGAATCCCCCCTTTCCGGGAAGCACCCTTAAGCCTAATTGTTTCTAGATGGCGAATAGCAGTTACATTAGTTAGACCTAAATCAAAAAACATTACGTAGATTTTTCTTTGATATCTCTTTGCATTCCACAACGTGGCTAATATATTGCGATCATACGCCTTTTGCTCGTGTTCGCATTCTTACCAATGAAACATTAGAGAAGATAGACTCGCACATGCGTTGTGATCATGCTACCTAGAAAAAAATCAATCTTCATTTGCTACGAAAGTCAAACAAACTGGGCCGAAATGATGATTACCTCAATCATAATAAGATCAATTTTTGAACCAAATAAAAAATACTATCGAATTTATTTTTTATTGCAAAAACTTGATAAAAACATACCCATTCTTCACAGATTCTTAATTTGCCGTTGATTCTTTGCCTGAGGCTACTTATATTGTTAGTAGAGTTTGCCACTCTTTTTGGAGATCCCAGATCTAGACCTATGACGATTGAAACATTGCACGAATGATGTTCTTGAAACGCTTAAAAACTCCTAGCTCCATGGATATCCCAGGCAAATGGAAAATCAGCACGTAAGCGTCTATGGTTATAAAGAAAAATATCCCTGCGATCTCAAAGCTAAAAAGCGATGGAAGGCTTATGGTGACCCTAGCGCGAACGCACGCGAAGAAATCATCAAAAAATAACCATCGGGAGGAGGGGGGTCAGCCATATTTAAAAGGTAAATAAGGGGAGAAAAACATACTTGCCGCAGGTACTGACAGACCATTAATGACAGTACCATATTAAAAAATAGGGAAGGTTCTTTTAAACAATACGCGTTCTGTGATGGCTAGGAAGATATAATGCTCTTCTCTTTATGAATGAATACACAGCACTCAAAAACGTTAGATACAGGTTTGTGTCTGCATGCAATGAAGCGGGGTTTTTAACTTATCTTAAGGATTTCGTGAGGTATATATGTATCTTTAAGAAATATTGAAAGAATGGCTACAGATTTTCTAAAGAGATTACGAAAAAAAAACAGATTTTCGCACGACGTAGTGATGAGGCTTTCAGAAACAGGCAAAAATGCTAATGGGCCGGGTTCACACAGCAAAAGAGGTATCAATAAGCTTATTCGCTAAAGACCTAGCTCCTATGGCTAATAGCACGACCAAGGTGACCCCCCTTATTACCGGTGGTGTATGCCACTCTTTGTGGTACTAATTGACGAAGATTCGAGCTGCTTTAAATTAAAAAAAGTTAGTAGCAAGGACACCTCGATCGTCAATTGGAGTCGTAGTGCGACCTCTGTCACGGTAGCAGAAAACGGCAATTCAGCTAGGTCACGCCGTAAATACCAAACACTTGCTTACACCTGCGACATCAACGTGGATGAAGAACGCATAAATTACTTCATCAAAAGTTAACCAAATTAGGATGCATCAAATAACCAATTGACATCCCGACTATGGAAGATCGTGCAAGAGGTGACGGAAAGCATTTGATCCAGCCTGGTCCTCATCACTCCCACGAAACAAACTCCTGCGCTACGATCGAAACCGAGTAAATAGAGCCCAGATGAAATCACACTGAATCAACATGCAGGTACATTACCATGACACTCAGGTCATATCTGGCACGCTACCCCATGGCTGAATGCCAATACTAAAAGCAGATCTTACTTGAAGCTTGAGCGTTTGTGGGAAAGGTGTTAAAGAATACATACTTTCTCTGAATAAATTTTAATTGATCTCTTTTTTTATCTTCCTTAATAATCGCTTTTATTCGCAAATCATTCGCTTTGTACCTATAAATGCTACGTCAAAACAGGTCTGAGCAAATTGTGCCAAAATGAAGCCACTAGCTGGACCTTCCCTAGTGTTGTTTCCAAATGAAACAGCTAAAAAAGCATCTATATATAGGTACATTTCTTAGTTGTTTTATTATTTGTAGGAGTCTATATATAGATTCTTTCCTAATATCGTTTTTCTCCATAATCACCTATTACTTTTAGCATTAGGAGAGCGTTATTACGTCACTTTTTTGCAACAAGATAACATAGAAATAAAGTAAAAATACATGAACTTGCATTATTTATTATAGACTTATACGATATGATTTCACTGTATCATTCGGAATTATTAAATTGCCTTCATCGTAGCCTCGTACCCACACCGTGTTTAAAAACATGAATATTTCAGAACCAAGACTAGACTAAATCGGCGGTAAAAGTGGGCGAAAACTGAGGTGAATCAAATAAGTAGGCTTCGGAGAGGAGCCCTGTACATGTCTATAAAAATAAAGGCCTAACACATATTATCTGCCCCGTATTACAATCGTTATATGGATTAAGTTTTATTTACATCCAGCGAACTTTAAGTAAGTATAACCAAAGGAAATCAATAAAGTCTGGCACATAATAGTTAGCTCTAGGGCTCTTTTCTTGCTACCTTTGCTGCCACTGCTAACTATGCACAAGCGGCGACTGCTGGTTCAAGTTTCAGCGTCGGAAAATGATTACTGAGGCATATTGCGGATATAATTGTGGATTATCTGCCATTTCGTGGCTCTGTTGGAAAAAACCCGAATATGTCGAGCAAGACCCGTTTAAAATACTATCTAACAATTTGAATAGCAGACGTAAAAAGAATCTCTTTGCCTATTCGCTGCCTTATTACGCTAGAAGAAGTGATTGAAAATCGATATTTTGATCTTGAAATTTTCCAAATTTTCACATGAGATTATTGTAAACTGACAGAACTTCAGTTTTGTAGCTACGACGAACAGAGCAGAGCGCTTGTTAGTTTGCTTACTGATACCTAATTAACGATGAGTCAGGGAATGCTTCTCGATTACTTTTCTCCTGTAGCATAACCAAACCAACTTTTATACTTAATTATTACGACTGGTGAACCATCTCCATTTCTAACACCAAAAATATTATATATAGAACTAAGGTGATACTAGTTAAATGAACTAGGAATATAGCGTAAGGTCACAGAGCTATCCGCTTAGTAATGAGATTGATTCACTAATATACTTAAAGCAGCATCCAAACATTTATTGAGATTCATCTACCTATTTAAGTTGGTTATGTATTGTGCGTAGTTGCTTCATTATAATAAAAAATATAGTAACCTTTATAAGTTAGAATCGAATATCGTTTTAGTAGTTAAATTCAGTATTCATGGTGTCAGTTTAATAAAGTAGATGTTTTGGGTTAATTCTAACCTTCGTTTTACATGAACAAGTCGCCCTTCTTTGTTAGAGGTCGAAAAAAAAGTTTTAATAGAAAGTTTCGTTGAAACAAATATCTTTAATTTTACAGGTGTCTTTAAAAGTTTTCACCACCGATAGCTTACAGGGTCTCATATTTTTAAAACGCATTTACATCCTCAACTTTAACAGTCAGATATTAACAAAACCTTCTTTGTGTCCTAAAACACCGCTGTTGTAGATCAAGGATCCCACCATTAGCATTGCACCAAATTGCCTTTTTATGCTTCGGTCTGCTAGTTTCATTATAAGAAAACAATAGTTGTATATAGTTGCTTATAGCACGTTACATAATTAAAATATTTATGAAATTTAGTCTAGCATAGTAAAAGGGTATAGGTGTTCACCAGTGGTTTAAAATTCAGATCTTTATCAAGGAACTGGGTCGTGATCATCTACTTAAACTCTTCGAGTCTTTCGCCCCTGATCTCCGGAATATCATCTAGCTCTTTAAGAGCTTTGCCTTCCCGGGCCATGATGCGCGATCCAAATAATCCGCGAAGCCGATCATCTTCGCTAGGCACTGTAAAGTACTTTATGTAGAAATAAAAATCAAATTCTCTCGTCATCTACTCAGTTTGTAACTAAACAATTATATTTAGTTATTTATTTTAATGAAGTGGACAAAGGCTGTCATTTTTATCGTTACTATTATAATTACCTACAGTAATTTAACATGGCATTCCATTTTCTAACAAAAGCTGATGACCGCATTGCCGCATATCTAAGAAGAGTGCTTTATTTATGTATTTTGTTTGTTGTCACAATTTGTATTATTAATGTGTCATTAATACCAAGATTTAAATGCAATTTTGTGGATCATATGGTAAAACATGTCAATATAGTACGGTGATCAGGTGTTTAGATCAACCCTGTGAGCTCTGACGACACGTCTTGCAGTTATATACAAAAAGACATATTTCAAGGAGAACTACAACAAGATCAAATACGTGAGAACTACAGAAAATACCTTTATGAAGAATAGATTCAACAAGAAGAAGAATAGAGACCTTAATTTAACAGACCCTCCTCATTGGTTAGGATTTTCATATCAGGTTGGCACATAGTTAAATACTCTCGCTATTCCCAGCAAATAAATGCAACAATGACTACGAGGTATTCAAAAATTTGCGCATTAGTAAGTACCCTAGTTTATAACAGATTCAGGCTGTGGCTATACTGGTAATGATGCACTTTGGCTGCATATATGGACAGCGGGTGGCCAATCAATTTAAATTACCCGACTTTTTGTGCGTTGTTCCGACAGGCGCAATCTGTTAATGTTAGCTAGATGTGTTATCCATTATATTAGTGTAAAGAGCATTAATTCCATTTCTATTTTGAAAGTAAAAAAACTGTATTGAAATAAGAACAGCTATGGTCATTAAATCACTAAATCATTCATTTCACATAATCATCACTAAATATCATTAGGCCGTCGAAAAGCATCAACGTATAATGCATATTACAGTTCTCAACAGTTCGAAATCTTAAATTATTTAGGTGTCGAATGATACTAGACGTTGCAACTGTAGATCTTCTGTGAAATATTGAAGTATTATACGTAATCAACTTCAAAAAATCCGATTTACCATCGCCTGTTTGCCCCAGTAACTAAAAAAACGTTCAACGTTTTTCAAATATTTGAAATCAGGTTCTTCGCTGGCCTAGATTTTTCGAATCTGGACCTTAGAAGCCGAAGCCGTAAGATGCAGTTTGATACCTTGACGTTTTTCTCCTGTAACTGTCTGAAGAATTCACGACAAGGCTGGAACGGTTATATTTGATCCTGAATGTGGGATGTCGGTTTACACTTATAGTTGTAATGGGTTTTCGGTTATTGCCATTTATATGTCTTCAATAAAGATTGGCCTTTCTAAGGATCTTCTAATAACTTCGGTTCCTAGTATTTTTCAACGTTTATTAACAGCGTTCTTTTCGTTGTAGCAGATGCGTTTACACACTGTGTACAAGTGCTACACGCACTTACATTTTCCTCAATATTTCGCAAACGAATACCCTTCCATCAGCGTAAACATCATCGGACTCCATTCACGTAAAGTACTCCATTCACGAAACGGTTATTTACGCAGTTTTACAGACATTTTCGCCTATTGTATAGGCATCGGAGTTAAGAGGGTTCAGAGTTTACAAAAAAAAGTTGCTGCACATAATTCAATTCAACACCAAACTACTCTAGGATGCCGATTTAAAAACACTATGCGCTAGTACATGCATAGGGCTTTGGTATACCATTCCGACAGCTCCACAATATTTAATAGCAGGTCATGTTTTAGTACGAAGCAGCTTTTTATGCACCAAATGAACGTAGAATGAATACGCTTTATGCCAACATTATGTTAGACGAAGCCCAGGACGTGTTTTAAAATATATGAGCCTACGAAAGATCAAACACAAGGCTTGATAATGATAGGGAGGCGCCATGTTCGCTGCATTAGGTATATAGTAACTGGACGCACATGTGTAGGTATATATGTCTCTGTATTTCGAGTTTTACGTCCAATATTGCCGTTAGGCATTCCATTAGACAGCTGGCTCCGTTACGAAACAAAGAGCGTCTATGTCGGGGTTCGAACCTTGACCACAACATGTGCTCAAGATTAGGAGTTAACTATGTTACCCACTGAACTGTCACAAGTACAGATATGTGCTTTGGAATCAGAGCTCCCCGTAATGGGAACGCATTGTGATTTACGTTTGTGGTCCAGGCATAGACAACCTTCATTTCGCAATCCATCAGGCGGCTCGGAGTCAGCCATTTGATGGATTGTCTAACGCCGGTACCGGCCCTAGAGGTTGAGATATAGAGGCATTAAAGCTGATGTCAGACACGCTTGACCCATATACATTTACGTCTCTTTCGTAGACAAGAAGTAGGGCTACAGAGATAATAGTTATTCATACTGTCTGTGACATGTAATGCAACACATGAAAATAAATTGTCCCTAGAAGTATGTAGCTGATAGCTAAAATTACTTCAACTACTGTATATATTTTATTAGTTTAAATATAATTAGTTACTCAGTATAAGCTCAATAATTGCTCAGTATAAGCAGATTGATGGCTTTTCACTGTTGTTTTAAATTGAGGATTATGTTGTAATCAGCTTCCACTTTTAACAGCGAACTTAAAAACAAACTTTAAGTTTACAAAACGATTTTTTTTTATTTTTTACATTTCGAAAATAGAATGTAGCTATTTTTTTAATACGGCCACATAATATAGATTAAAAATTGTGTTGCTTTTTAAGAAAAAACTATTAAAATTTCCATATTGTCATATATCCAAGAAAATTTTGTCGCATTATATGATAAATAATGATAACAAGAAGTAATGTTAATAGTAACATGTAACTCGCCATATTGAAATTCATTCATTACCGAGCCTCCATTTGCTTTAACCACAGCTCTTTTAGTTTACACATGAGGGAAAATTGAGCCATTTGTACGCATACAGCTATTAATAAATTAGCTTCTGTAACTGGCTGCAAAAACTTTTTCGCTTGTTTCCATAAAGTTTCTTTGGCATGAAAGGCAGCCTTTTGAGTTGTTTTTTTTAAAGTTTTCTTACCTAACAGCATTTTAAGTCACGTGCAGGCACAATTCGCCGCGCCGTATTAATTCCAAAAGCTTTAATAATATGAAACTGTATGCGTGTTAAGGTTCTGTGTTGCTCTCATTTACTCACTAGCGCAGCGTTGCAAAGAACATATAGTTATGTATAAGCTATCGTCGTCAACTGAGGCAAAGAGTGCCTATTTCTCTTGGAAAAGGAACTCTTTGTAGAAAAAAAAAAGTCAAATTAGAGGCAGACAACCGCTCTTTGAAAGCTGCACAGAACTAGAGGCCTATGATATAAAAATGAAAACCGCATTCCTTATGATGATTTTAAAAGTTGTTGTGCAGTTAAAAAATAGAATAGTAAATATTAATACAAGACGTATTCGTACTAGTTTAGCTTGATGACAACTGCGTAGTCGATTTTGACTCACACATCTTATATAGACCTCTGTTTAAACACAGAATCAAAAAGCATTTGCAATACTTTTATTTCATATGTCATTGCACGATACTGGTGTGCTCCCAGGCGGTGATTGAAGCACTCACAATGAACTGGATATTACGGTTGTCTTTTGCCTTAGTCTTGAATATTCGGCTCTTTCGATAGCAGCAGGCTTAGTTTAAATTTGCTTATTATGAATTATTTAGCTGCTATATAATTTAATAGTAAAAAAATTGTTTCGATATGAATGATTTGATTTATTTAACGACACATTTCGGAATACACTTTACAAGTTTACTTATTGAAAGCCATTTTGACATAATATACATCCGTTTACACGCTGGGGAAGGAGTAGGCACATAGCTGTTTTTTTGAACGTATGCTAACGAAGCTTTGTATACTGCGTTGGTCTCCTCACAACTTCTTCGTAGTCCAGGAATCCATGCTGCGCTCAGATTCATAACGCACAAACAAAATCTCGTGATTTAAACTTGAGAAAAAAATTGATATACATTAAATTGATCGCGGTTTTTTTTATAGAATCACGATCACACTATTAAGAGACACAATAAACACTAAATACTGGATAAATTGTAGCCACACATACAACTGAGTTTTTTCTAAAACCGTTAGACGTTCGGATCCTAACATTAAATTGTGCAGATCGCATATGCGAAGTTGGATAAGATCTATATTTTGAAATCGCGTGTAAAGCGCGCTTTGTGGAAAAAACCTTACTTATTTCAGTGCCGCTGTAAGCTAAATTACGTGCCTATGCAGGAATAGATCTCTCTTTAATTGTGTTACATGAATTTCTTTATAGTATAATAAAGGCAAAGAAAATAAAGTTAGTTCCAGAGTTGATGATAAATAAATAATTTTGGACGACTACATTGCTCACGTTTCGTAATCATTAATAGAAGCTATGATAAAAGAGCGCCTGGCTGGTATATATATAAAGTTATAATATACCTTGCCTATTTATGTAAATTCGTGAACAAAGCTAAAGTAATATTTATCACTTGCGCTTCTTTTAGAAATGATCGTTAAATTATAAGTTATTGGTAAATTTTGAGAGATTCAAGTATGTGAGTTTAACAGTTTTCCATGATATCTACAGTTATTTTCAAATTTGAAAAATAGTATCTTTATAGGATAATACAATAATAAATATCTAATAGGATCTAGGACACTACACGGAAATCTTTGCAATATCTGTTTAAATTTATTGAAATGCATTTATGTTTTGTGTTTCGAAATTTATCTATGTACCGTAAAAGCTTTCTAGCCTTACTCTGTAGCTTTTAAAGTTTGAGAAAACTTAACTTGAAATAACTAAATACGATACGTAATGGGGTACCAGAACAATTCAGAACAATTTTTATACACATATCGAATTAACTAACACGGTCAAAAACGGGACAATATATTAAACTAGTGAAGCAACTGTCAGGGAGGAGCGGTTTAATTTTAGTTTAATACACTCACAAAAATAATAAGTAAGTTGCAAACCAAGTCTGCGAACTGCAACAAGGTAATGGGATAATTCCAGTGAAATAAGCTTGTTGCTAGAATAAGGAAATGTAGTTGTTCAAACATAATTGTTTGGTAATTGTGACGAGTACAACGAAACAACCGCACTAATACTTTGCTAACTTATTAATTTAAATAAACGCCATATATATTATAATAGGGTATCAAATTGTGTAACGAAATAACTAAGAGAGCAGAAGGCGGTAACTGTAATGGATTGAGGGCAAAATTATAATTAAAAAGTGAGCAAGCTCCAAGAAAATAAGGAAACTATTGTAATTATAAATTTAAATGGTAGTTCATGTTTGTCTGGATCCAACAATATCAAGTCAAATCAGTAATTTTTTTTAATTAGATAAGAAACCTTATCTAATTATTAATTGATCAGACAATAATAAAAATATGATGCATACTACATAATCTGCGTGAATAAAAAAGTTATTTCAAAATTATTCATGATTACTGCGGCAAATGCTAGGAAACACTTAGAGAGATAAAAATGAGTATGTTGTGCTAAGGCATTGTTTTTTATCCGTACGAGAAATATAATTATATTCCGAATAAGACGTTTTAACGCCATGATGGAATCATTCGTTCTATCTATCGATAAAGATTACGTGCTCTAAGGACAATAAGTCGAACCTCTGAGCTTCTTTGGCCAAACTTTTGTACTTCGGATGTTGTGTTTATAATTGAAGCTCTTTCATTTGGCACCCATAACGTAATTTAGAAAAAAAATATTTTCGGACCAAAAATGAAACAACTAAGAAAACAGTTGGCCAGGCACATATTATACCAAATTAGCGATTTAAAAAAACGGCGAGCATAATGCCTCTGATTGCACAATGGCAGACATTCATTATTTGGACACGGATTGTTTAGCCTCTAACACGGCTTGCATCGGCGATAACTAACCACGGATTGAAATTTCGTTCGAACATGTATGATTACAGTAAGTGAATACGACATCCACTAAATAAAAGTTATTTATATCCAAATTCTCTTGCGTGACCAAAAATATTTTTAGAGTCTTCATAACTTTATTAGGTTTCATGTACCTGTTCGTGAAGATAGTTCTAGAAATTCTTGTTATTCCTTCGGCTACGATAGCCAGTTTAATCGTATTAGATATAATTTTATTATAACTTCTATTATAACGTCTTGTGACTTAGTTGCTAGAATTTTTCGCGATTTTGTGTAAAGTCGTTTATTCAGTATTTAAGTCAGTTTTTAGTTAAGGCACTCTTAATTAATTAAAACAACAGCTATTAGTCACGGGGTGTGACCGTCTGACCGCCTAGCTTTTAGTGATTCGTTAGAAGAGAAATCTCATAGAATTGAGACTCGAAATATGTTAGGGGTAAAATAGCATATCAAAAACCGAAAGATCTTGAAATGTATGCCGACTGTGTTATCAAGCTGCGAGCAAATATTTATAACCATTGTAAACAAAAACAACATTAGGGCAGGCTGGAAAACGAAACGATGCAAACGTATTGCCTAACCAGGGTATGAATTTTCACTTACGGAGACTTGAAACGTCGTGTAACAAGGTTGATGTAAGTTCACCTGGAACTATTTTTAAATGGCTTTTTCATTAGTGGAGCATATGGGCTGATATATGGGTAAGCCAACCATTAGAAATAGTTCTCCAAGAATCCGAATTATGGTTAAACCTTGATTTCTTTTAGAATGTATGGGTAAGTTTATTTAAGAAGGAGAAAATAACAGAATGTAGAGTTTATAGCCGACACAACATTAGAAGGTGTACCACTGGATGTAACTTCCCTGAACCTACATTTCCTGGCCAAAGCTCTGCTGGCACTATACGAGGTTAGAAGCGTATACTGTTGGCGTTCACTCGGAGGTGCCTTCAGTAGAACAATGGGGTTATGAACACATACTGGTTATCTTCCGGAAAATATACAATACACTTGGTAGTACCCAGTATTATAATGAAATAATTTAGCCGTGGTAATCGATACTAGCTAATATCGGTATTTCCATTATTTTTCGTTCCAGATGTTTTTCATTTACCTAATAAAGTACGTAATATGTACGCAATAAAAAGGCTTGTTTTTATGTCTCCGAACGATTATATCATATTTGATTGCCCCTAGTAGGAGATTATATTAAGGCCTTTCTCTCTCTTTAATTGACATTCTATTTAATATGAAAAAAAATCATGTAAACTCAGCTGACCCTAAAAGTTATCACTGCGATTTGAATTTAACTGGTTGATATATCTCTAAGACTATATGTGGGTAACTGCATCAGATTATCATTTTAAGTCGCAAACAAAATTACACATTATTATCATTAGCAATAGTATATCTCCACACGGTGTAACAAGCGAAAATATGTTTCGCTTGTAAAGAGCGAAACATATTTTCGCCTTCTTCTTCTTTTTCATTTATTAATAATAATAAATGAAAAAGAGGAAGAGAGCAACAAGTTTTTACAGAGTGAATGAAACGTAGACGTACTTACGTCTTGGCGTTAGAGGATGTCAGTCAATTAATTTAATATAACACAGTAAAGAAAGGCATGAGCAGCAAGAACGGTAATAGGCAAAAGACATTCAAAAAAATTCTGAGGTCCAGACATTCAAGCTTGAATAAACTGACCTACAACGCTCACAACATACAAAAGACGCACCTAGCTCACAAAAGAGAAACTGGGAATGCTACTTTTTAGCAAACGGTACAACAACTGGCTGAATCGCAAGCGAGTTAAGTACTACTTCAAAAAACATCATGTCGCAGCTCTCTGGATTAAACTACAACTGGCCATAAAAGGACAAGGCGTGAGGAAGGGATTAGCCTGGGTAAAAATGGACATTGACTCTGTAGAACTTAGCTGTTATATCTCGCCTTGGGGATGTTAAAAGGATTTGGAGAAACCAAAGACTGTAGAAGAATGATTAACCGAACATAACACCTTTTTCAACAACAACCTTTCACCCGCGTTCGAGGGAGGTAACAAAGTCTTTTACATAAGTAGTACATTGAAACTCAGCTAAACTTACTCGGAACTCGAGGTTCGAAGAAGATTCGCAAACCGATTGGATCTTGCACGAACAAAGATATCGAAGAGCACAGTGAACCATCAGCTGACAAGTTTGATGGGGGGACACGCTCAGGGCGAAAATAAGGTCTAGAGGGAAGAGATTACTTGGCACAATGGGCCATGTCCAAGCATAAATTGTGCCGGCCCTGCTAAAGCGATATGTAAGACGACCTTACAAGAACAATGTGTGAGGAAACTCTACGGGATAATCACAGGCTGAAAAAGTTATGATATGTGGACAGGTATGACAAGTTGAAAGATACCCTTTAGGAGTGGAAAAAGGCTTTGGGAAAACTCGACAGATTTTGAAGCACTCCGCCTGTTTTGTATACTAGACGCAGTGGGAGAAACTTCCGAAAACATTGTACATATAAGAGACCTTAAGGATTTAATAAGAATTTCTCAGAGATACCAAAGCCGCGTCAATGGGATTTTTATAAACGCAGAAATACAGAAGAACAAAAACCAGTGGTTCAAAGAATTGTACGTGGTTATTAGACAAGATGGACCCGTTGTTTTCAATACTTTAAAGTTGTGTTAATAGACGCAATAAGAGAGAGGAGCATCTCTCGATATTTTTCAAGTCTAATCGCCTCCTACCTTCTTCACATCGCCATCATTCGTTTCCGACAAGAAAATTTGTAGGGCCTGCAAGAGTGCTCGAAGGGTGGAAACTCAATCCCTGTTTTGAATTATGAATTGTAATTAGATTCTGGAGCTTTTCGAGCCAGATCGGATGCAAAGTATGGCCCATCTGGATGAAACAGCTATTGGAATTTATAGAAAGCAAAGATAGTTCACAGAGAGAGGCGTAAATTGCTCTAAAAAATAAACAAATGGATGGTAGCGCACGGACGGCGATAGAATTGCGACGTGTAAAACAGACATGGCCAACCTTGCATGGAAGTGTGTTTGCCTGGATGATTGAGAACAGGAGTATATAGGTGCAAAGAACGAATGTGATGAACAAGGTTGGGAAAACAAACGAGCTCGAAGAAAAAAGGAAAAAGGAGGATAGCCGTCCGGAACAGGCTTAATCACAGGTTTAAAATAATTAAACTTACCAACAGCTAACAGGTAAAAGTAGTCACACTGGCACTCCACCAAAGTAATGGAGCATAAATGGTTCCAGTGGGAACAGAGGAATGAGACATACAACTGACAGTTACTGGACGCGAATTTTACGCGTTTGGTAAAATACCTATGTGTAAGGCTTCAAATTAATACATGAAACATTATAAGGTTAGTTAAAGTAAATCAGTGTTGCTACTTTAGGAGTGCGACTCATTTTTCGTTTAAGTGACACTTGACTCGTCCGTTGAAAGAGCGATTCGTCCCACAATGTTGGAGTCACAAGACTTAGTATTTGCAGTTAGGTATCCGAAAAGGTGCGGAATTACCGACCTTGTCATTGCATGCACATGTATGACCTGATTTTGTCCAACGCAGTGTACATTTAATTCTTAAAGCCAAGTTTCGAGCCTAGTGAAGTCTGAAGAGACCCACATGGAACTTTTGGATATACAGGCAATGTGTTATGTAGCCTCTTTTAGGTTAGGCTGAGTTGTACCCGCAAATATCATGCTTTATCGACTTCGCTGCTCCGTATTATATAACAAAAAGAAAACGTTAGGCTCATCAGGAAATTATGTTAATTTAATCGTTTATTATTATTTATTTTATTGATTAATTATACGTTATTTAATTCATTCGTTTCTGACTGTGACAGTTAATGCAAATAGAATTGCAGACGTCATAAGGACATCTTATGTGGTATATCTATCTAGGTAATTACTCTTTGCTGAAAACTGATGTTTAGCCTTTGTGCTTTAATGGCTCAGAGCCTTGACTGCATAGGTTACGTATTAAGTAAATAAACTACGCTCGATAAAATAAAAGCATACATAATCAAGCACTATGAACTAGTCAATGATAATAATGAATTCTGAATAGCGCGTGGCTTGTACATAAACGCGTACGGGCACTCGAATCGTCAATGTTGTAGCAGCATAATCGTACTTATATTCCAGTAATCGTCGAGCTATTAATTGAAATATTTTTCAATGCTGCCTCCATTTAAACTTACTTTTACCGTTCCTGCAGGTGCATTTTTCTTTCCCGCATTTAAGTATAATCCTGTCTATTGAAAACTAAAACCCCAATGCCACAGCCTCGTTGCATGGTATTGCCGCCAAAAGGTTTCAACCCTTGAAAATTGGGAATATTTCAAGTTGTATTACGCTTAACTCACACTGAGTTTTTTTATGTTGAGCACCATAGTACAGTATATTCATTTTGCACTTAATATTTATTGTACTATATTTAAAATTTAATGAACTGCGCAACACTACTTCTAAGAAAAGTAATGAAACTTCAATACTCGCATTCTCCTATAGATACGTAATTAATCATTGTTAATAAATGTATCCGTATTTATCGTCTTCTGTGATTCAGAACAGTGAGTTTGAGAAGTGGCGTTTAAATTTATCAGAGAGAAAATACACCAACTTTATTAAGACATACGCATCTATTTAATCCATCCATTGTTTAACGTACCACTTACTATGATGTTACCAACTTATCCCGCATTATCTACGTCACCTTGATGTTTTTGTCTTAAAATCTCTAGAGTACATATCTACACGCTATAGTCTACATGTGCTTGCCTTTGTTGTGGAAGCGCGGCCATTTGACCATTAATAACTCAAGTTACTTCCATAGGCAACTACTTGGCTAAAATTGTGTAAAATGAAACATGTTTGCCGATAATACCTGCGAATAACGTTGAATTCATTAAAAGAACTGGCTTATTTTATCTGTTTTGGTACAGTGACCGAATACACGTTCTTAACTCTGCATCTTCCTTAAAACTGTTTATTAGTTTCGTTTCTTTAATCCATTCGCCTCATACACATATTGTTATTGTACCGTCTGTACGTTCATACAGATACTATTATTTCTCTGCCCTATTAATGCGCCACATTATTTATATCCACATTGGGCGTGATAAATTTTCACGTACCCGTAAGTCCATACAGGAAATCATACACATATAATGGAAATTGTACACATATAAGTTTTAAAATACAGCTGTTGAAATTATTAATTGTGCTGGCGATAATAGCGGTAGAGCTATATTATATATATCTATAGTCATTATCATAGTTTATTGTATCACATCGATATTAGTTATAATTAGGAGATCGTCTCAATCATCGCCGCTGGCCTTTCGAGCTTCCGCTTCTGCTTCTGACGTTTCCTGCACCAGAGTTATTATTCGTGCGACCGCTGCTACTACCACTAGATACTATGCCGCTGCTGTTACAATAAAAGGGTAAAACACAGAACAACGAAAGAAAAGATTATGGAAAATATGTAAAACGAATTCGATGATGGCAACTCAGGGAACATTCATGTCAAACTTAAATTTGCTTGTATATTAATTTTCAAAAATCTAGAAATCTAAGACATCGAGCCAGTGCTTTACGTGTTTTGGATCATCATCCCTAAACTTGAAATACATTTGTGACCAACTTAAAAATGTCCTCTTTTTTGGCAAGCTACAAGTGCAACACGATTGTTTACCTTGTATTGAGGTTGATGTTATTTTGTTGTGCGGATTATTGTTGTTAATGTTGTTGTTGTTGGCTAAAGATGCTCTGCTGCTGTTTCAGCTGGAACCCATTGCAGCTTAGTGTTTGCTGTTGTTGTTGCTGTTGTTAATGTTGATGTTGAAGTTGCAGGGTTCATCATCCGAAGCTTCGTCACTCTCACCTTTTGAGCTTTTTTTGAGCAGTTTTTTGTTTCTTAACTGGAGGTCCGCCATGCGCATTATGAGATTTATGGCTTCCTCCTCCTCCGCCGAGCGAGGCTGGAGGGTGTGGAGGTGAATGGCCTCCGTTAAGACCGGCTGTTGTTGAACAGTTTGATGATGACGAAGTAAACGACGAAGCAGATGAAGCATTTCCGCCCCCTCCCCCTCCAGCACCACCACCGATAGCACCGCTACGATCTCCACTACCGCCTGCACGAAATCACGAGTTAATGAATATACCTCCTCATTAAAGCTATGATAATTTGTACTTTCCATACAGCGTGGTTCAGTTAGTTCAGAGGCGGCACTTGAATACTGAGCCCAGAGTCTTTAATTGAGAACAATATTAATACTTGAATGTAAATATTTATGAGAAAGGCCTTTCAAAACGACACGAGTTGACTCAATAAATATACTGCAATAAAAATAACGTAAACAATGATATCGAATCCCTTAGTTCAATTTTAGCTCAAGTGAACAGCCCAGTATAAATTAAGATAACTATTTTGGAATTTTGTTGAACAAGTTCCATTACGACATAATGATGTCGGTGACATTATAACATTTCAGTATGCAATCGGCAAATCATAGCATAACGTCATTCGCGAATAGAACTAGGCTTTACTAAATTCCTTATATATTTTTCTGATGTATACGGGTTGTTGAAATTAATAATAGTATCAGAGAATTATTAAAATAGCTAAATTAGTGCAGCGAATTGTTGGTTTAGGAAATTATTAGTTTGCCTGACTGAATGCAACGACTCACATACCGTGATTTTTCGTATACCCATGTGATGCAAGTAGGTATAAAGATTGTTCTTATTTATAAAACCTTTACATGTTTTATTATCACATAGTTTTATAGAAATGTGTGCAAAATCTTAAAATATAAACAAAATCTTAAGCAATGCTATAAAATAACTACATCGAACCGGTTGTAGTCCAAGACTGTACCAAAAATGCTCTTTTTGATGGATCGAGTTGAAAAAAATTGTAACCTCGAGTAATAATTGAATAACTCCTTTGTGGAAATCATTTATTAATAAACATGTTAAAATTATTGATTAATAAAAATATTTTATTAATATTATCCTTTTTAGAGCTATGCGGTGGCACAAATCATTAATTAAAAAAGCGAGTCCACTGCTACCTCACTATCAACTGGTTTGTGATTATTTGTCAAACTATTTTTTTTTGCTTTCTTTGGATCCTCGCGGAATCATAGACGAATGTTCACTAGGAAAGCAGTCAAAGGGGTGCTTAAGCTCTTTATTGCATGCTCCAGTACGCCGTCTAATCAGGATCAAATTAAATGTTCATTTTTCTGGATAAAACTCGATACGATTTTAATACCAGCGGGAAGTTGACTCAAATATATATACCACTCAGATTAAACGAATTTTTCGGAAACAATTAAAACAATTATTCATTAAACCAATTTTGACCACAATTAAAACATTAGTATCTTGAGAACAAGGCATTTGCAACACTATTCGCGTTACCCTGTCTGAAATGTCAACTATCCACTAAGAGATAATTCCCTATTTCAAAGTGCTTCCATTGACGGGGTTTCCTTGTCAGAAAAAACAAGCGCAACGTTTTTTCAGTAGATGGAATTGTACAAAAATGGACCGTGAAAAGACCAATTAGCGTGAAGCCTTCTAGGTATTATATTTGTACCTTTTTGTTAACTTCTGGCAGCCATCTTCCGGGGTAATGTGTCTAGATCCGGATCTCAAAGAACACTCACTCACAGGAACCCAAAAGGCTACCACTACAGCAAGAAGTGGCGTGATTCAAAGTTACTTTGGTCAGAGATCTAGTTCGGATTAAACTATATTATTGTTTTCGGTATTTTTTATATATAAACTTTTGAAGTCGTCCAGCAACTTCGTCAATTTATTTCAACTTTTCCTTCAGTGATTACAAATATAAAATTGACTATGACAATAGTTTTTACTCTACACGTTTTATTCAAAACGTAGCACAGGAGTGAGAAACAACTTGGGACTGTAAGTCGGAACCTTATTAATAATATATTCCTTTAAATAAGAACGTTTCGTTTGACGGTCAACAATAATAACCTACCTTAAGCGGAACCATCAGAAACCAGGATCATATTTTTTTATTGGATTTGTGCCGTGGTCTAGCAAGCCACACAGGTCAAACATTTTCTGGCATTTTTTTGCATATCTATAAAAATCAGTCACCGTGCACCACCCGATGCTACGTCAAATCTCCTGGTAGTGCCATTTAGTATTCTTTACAGAAATCAATTTTTGAGAGACCTACAGCTATTCTCACAACTTTATTTCCAATTTGGAAATTCTATAGCTTTTCCTAATTAGCATACATTACACAAGAGAAGTATCTATTGGCCCTTCAAGCGGCCATTTTTATGTAATTTATTCAGATAGTGGCATTTTAGTTTCATAGTGTTATACCTAAGAGCAGTTTTTAATTTGTTATCGGATTATGGAATGAGTGCAATTTGCAGGGAGATACAGCTTACCGTTTTCTTCTCCCTCGCTGTGTGTAGCCCCTGCGGGATCAAGATCATCTGCTGTATCGCCCCCTCCGTCCACCAAGCCTGAGACCGCCTAAAGGATTTGTAGGATAATAAATATTTACTAAATCAGCAACGTAGGTTTGTTAGGAAAACCTCAGATAAATCCAGAAAGACACATTTTGACTAGACTTTCTAGTGGAGGCGAGTTCTTGAACGCAGGGGTCACTTCGAAAATTCGTTCAGATTGTAGAAATAGCCAAAGGCGCTTGAAAAATACTTGCATCATTCAGTTTGTAACAAGCCAGATAAGATGGATCGTTTTAACCTTTACTAGCGGTACTTCATTAATATTACGCTGTTAACAAAAACAGCGTACAAAAAATATAAGATACTCTTTATATGCGCAGCTCTCGACAGATACATGCCTAGCCTGATGCAAACACTACTACACGAAAAACAACAAAAGCGACAACAGTAGAATCTTACCGCGCTTGAAGTAATGGACGACTTTGAGAAAAGTCGCTCAGCATCCTTAAACTTCCTGTTTCGTTTGTCCGCTTTTGAATTCGTCGGCCGCTGAGTCCCGCTACCTCCTCCAAGATACCGGTCCCATCCCCGGATAATGTTCCCGTACAACTGCGTATCTTCGAGATAACTTCCCTCAAATGCATAAATTTGCCGTTCAAGATTTGCCAGCGTTTCCTAGATTTTCACAAACATAAATAAGCACACATTGTTGTATCAGTTCAATATATTATTTCAAATTTTCTGACATTATTGCCTACGACTATGGTGTAACACCCACAGACCGTATAAAAATTAATGAGAAATTCATGCTAAGCATAAAGCCACTATTACGAACAGAATATAACCTATAGTTGTAAACATTCGAAAACAGTTTACAAAAACTTGTAAGTGAATTGATCGCGACGCACTCAAAACACCTTTATTAAATCAGATAAAAAATGAAAAAAGTGTACGCCCAAAACTAAAAGGGATAGACTTTCAACGTACTCCCAATGAATTATCTTTGCTAGATTGATTCCTAACATTAGTTTCACTAACTACCACGTAAGTCTTACAGGCTTAAACAAAATAATATTGATTCTTAAAGTTATTTACGAGAAGGTAGTAGCAGGACAGCAGAACAGGATAAACGATACTTATTGTGCACATGATATGCTGACATACTACTTATCCGTAACAGCTGAAATTATATCAGAGCTATATATCATTAATACTCTAAGTATCACTGACGAAATCCAAATCAATTTTCCAGTATATACTCTATAATTAAAGCAATTATTTGAAAATTATTTTCCGCTCCGCGTTTTAAAATGAGTAAATGTTTGTTCCATAGTATAAAAAAGTCAGTTTGTATATAATACTCATGTGCAATTCGCTTAGACCAGTCCAAGGCGCAAGCAAAAGAATTGACCTTTTTTGAGATATCTAATATAAAACACAGTATCGAAAGGTTTATCTCACTATAAAACAACAGCGTATGTCTAAATATATTATTGGCACCTAGTATAATACATCCAATGTTTCATAAAACACAACTAAAAGATACGCGCGGTGGCAGTCCGCGCCGCTCACTAGCCCGGGGGTGAGCAATCGCGCTAGCAGCGCCATCTAGAGAATATGGCGGCAGCCTGGAATTCCCTCTGATATCATCTCTAAAAGGCCTAGCGACCGGCAATGAAATGGCTAAGACTTTGTAAACTAAACCATTCCCTGCATTTTGCACACACTGAAGAGGATTTGGCTGCGCCAGTATCAAACACTCACCGCGATCTCCGCTTTCCGCTTGACGAGTTCTGCGAGTTCCGCCCTAGAGTCTGGCAAAGTCGAGTTCTTAGCCATCTTGAATGGCAGTGGCAGTAGCCGGACGAACTTCCTTCTGCGTTCTTGCGTTTTGTTGTTGTTGTTGATTGCCGCCAGCTCACTAACAGCTACTTCGATCGGCGATCTGTGCGCTCGGTTCAAGAACGCCTAGAAAAAAAAAGTCCCCGAACCGTAATGAATTATAAAGTGGGATCGTGTCGAGCTCAAAGACGATTTTTTTTTAGAAATTTTTGAAGTATCAATTAGTTCTTAACCACTAAAATTGCGGGGCTCATCCACAATAGTACCTACCCGCCAAATTTGAATATCTTCTGGAACCTATATTAGAATTATCAAGTGGTTCGTTTCGTTCTTCATCTATATTTAGATAGCTCCTCGCTTCCTCAATCCGACAGCTTCACAAATATCTCGCACAGATGTGCCCGGTCTAATAGATTCCCGTGCTGTTTGTTCTTTTGGGTCCTTTTTGGCAGACTCGAGCTCTTTCTTGAATTCGTGAAACTCTTCAATATCTTCAGTTGTCATTTCAATACGTGTTGGATTTCGTCGGAACATTCTAACTTCTTAGCGCAACACTCAACAAAGTTAAAGCTTGCTTTAAAGGATCTTTTACGTAATGTCTTTAAACACTTTACTGGGCACTGTCCGTTAAATATCCCATACATTTATTCAACTGGTGACATCGGTGCAGCTCTCGCTGCACTCAAAGAGGATGACAATAAACAACCCTAATAGCAGACCAATTTTTGTCTATTTTTATTTGCTTTCCAATCACTAGCTGCTAAGGGTTAATGGATGAAGCGCAGACGACACGGTTTTTTAAAAACATTTTTGGCGCCAATTTGGGAATAATCTGGTAATAGTATCATCGGTAAATTATAGGTAATTTAATCATGACGATAATGAATAGAGTAGAACATAGGAATTCAATTTTCACTAGAGAGATTTACACAACCGGACGTCTTAAAAAAAGGTGATAATTTGGTCAATTTATCCAAATAAATAAAAGTCTACAAAATGCATGAATGAGTACATAGAGGTGTTATATGCTCTGCTGAATTCGATGGTATAATAAAGGCGCAGAGCGCTTTCAGGAGTGCGATACATTCGGACCTGTAAGTTGATGATCTTACGAAACTGAATTGACTATCGAATTAAGTTAATGATTTGTCATCGTCTTCGTTTCTGCCTGTCGGATTTTGTATGTGAGTCGCACATTTTTTTACAGACCTTATTTTTAAAAGAACCTTGTCGATTCAAAGGCTCAAATTAGGCTGCTTATTTTTTTTTATAAAAAACTGATATTCGGAGAAAAACCAAGATAGTTCCCCAAATGCGTAACTGCGAAACTAGGCGTTTCTGCATTTGCGACAAAGATAATTTTTCTTCTGTATCTTGAAAATGGTGACTTGTGTTTAACATGAGAGCTCTGTATCTGTTTAAGAGTTTTCTATTGTAGACATAGGTTTCTACTGTCAAAAAACTAAGTATTTGTGTTACGATAATGCAACTAGCGCCGTTACACAATTACTTGTATTTTTGGCGTTGAAATAACGTTTTGTCAATTAACAACTTCATCAAAAATTCGTTTCGCCGTGTTTTTTTTAGCAAAAAAGGGTTCTTTGTGCCTGATATAGGTACTTATTGTGAGACATATGGTAACATGTTATGGTAACCAATGTTATTTATGCCAGAAGAGCCAATGTGCTGGCTCTTTGTTCTAACTAAAAAGCTCCACGGGTCATATTCGACATTTCTAGTATAGCTTGATAACACATGACCCATTGTCTCACAATCTATCTACGAATATGTTATATGCGCAGGTTGTTATTTACGATGAAAACGCTAGCTGTCACATGCCGTAAACTTACGGACGTATACCTAACATAAACCAGCTGAACAAATAAAGCCTTGCTCTAAGATTGCATGTTCTGTGCTGAAAAAAACAAATCGTACTCAGACAGAAATAGGAGTAAGTTCGATTGACAACAAATGAGGTTTTTTGACTTTTGATATATTCTCTTCGCATAAATTCTACTCACAGAAAAAGTGCCATCAATGTGCATAATGTTCATTCACATAAATGATAGACATGTGAGATCAGCAGGATGAAAGTGCTCTTACGGAAATTCTGAAAAATCGTTTTAGTCACATGTTTACTCGTTGTAAAACTGTAACTAAGGTAGAAATGAATATTCTGCCAAAAGCAATCGCCAAAAAACTATTATAATTGATCTGTTTTCTTGGGGAACAATTTTATGCGAGTGTCTCCGTAATATAAGATTTAGTTTCCTAAGGAGTAGCTTCATGCAAGTGCTGCCGTAATATGAGTTCTAATTAAAAAGCGTTATATAAACAGGGTCTTTTCAGTGAACAAAAAATGTTCACAAAATTAGGACTATAGGACCATGTCTATCTTCGCATAGCCGTAACACTGTGATTTGAACCGAATTATAGAACCAATCCAGTTAAAGTGTTCGAGTTGATGAGGTCTTCTTGTGAGAAAAATATTTTATTGTAAGGCAGTTTTTCCACAAATATTTAGCACTAAGCATAAAGGAAACTTTACTTTCGTTTCTAATCCTAAGAGCGAACTAAATAAAAATTAATATTACCCTAATCAATGATATTGCAATCTAGTAATCAGTAGTTACTATAATAAACGCTTAATTACACGTTCCTAGCAACATCATACGTCTAACGGCAATTATTTTTTTTGTAATCAATTCTTTAATATATCTTTAACTCTTTTTTTAGACACAGTTTAGACGAAGCTGGTCTCGTGATAAGATCTGTAATAACTTACACTGGCCAACGATTTTATTAATAGAGCAACTAACAAGTAAGAGAACTAATCATGGACCTAATCTATTATGAGCAGCACTGATTAAACAACTAATACGAAAAAATCTATTGTTGTTTCGAAGTTTACATCTCCAGCTTTGCAAACTAGTTCTCGTTCGACAATTTACGTAACATCTGCCAGCTAAGAATAACAAAAAATTTAGATATGACAGATGGCGACATTTGGGTAGTCGTACAACTATTCAAGAAGTACTGTTGTTTGATTACAAGGCCTATCCAGTTGAGATTTCTTTTGTAGGAATACAATGCATGTTAGAATCTCTCAAAAACGCTTATGAAGATTTTATAGACAAGCGATTGGTCAATCTTCTAGATAAAGGGATCTTTTCGTATCTTGCTAGTCGGTGCTATACAATGTTACCAAGCATTCAGTCTTGCAAAAAAGTGAGCTGTGCCTGTGCTAAAGCAGCCGCTGATTCTGAAATCTTTTCCTTTGTACTATTTGTGGCGCAGTAAGTATATTATCACCCATTAGATATTAGGTACATGGGTGTTTATAAATTGTTACATTACTTACAAACACGCTGACGTCTCTCAAATAGATAGCGAAGTTAGTTTAGAAAATGGCCCCTATGTTTGGTTTGGAACCATATTCCACCTTTGTTGGCCTTCTGCATGAGTTATTAAAAACGTTCGCATTTTCGAGCACTTGTTGAGATATTATCTGGCAGCCAGTTTGAGAAACTGCTTACATCTCAGCTTCATATAATACCCTAGGGAATGGAGAAAAGGGTATGTTATAACTTCCTAAAGCTCAAAGATGATTAAATATTTCCGTGGTCCAAATAGTAGGTTACTTCAAACTGCTTAGAAAAAACAAAATTTTTTAGGATAATGGTTATTCGGCACTACCGGACTTACGACTCGAAAAAAAGTTAAGTGGTACAACTTACTAACCTTAACAGATATGTCTAAACTCTCAGTGAGGAAAGAAAGTTTTTGTGCAATATTTAATACTGATTCAGTATTAAATAAATCAATCCTGATTGGATTCAAAGTGTTCTCCTGTTGAAGAAGTATACTTCTATCATGTATTTATACTAGACTAGTCTAGGGAGCGTATAAATGAGCGTTAAAAAAGTAGCCAAGGACAAATACGGTCACATGGAGCATAAATCTAATATACGTTGTTAAGGGCAGTACCAACGTATAACTAACATGGAAATGAGGAAAAAATATTTAACATGCAAATATATTTTTCTTTCTATTCATTTAAACAATGCGGGACTTTCAAATTCTGAAGAGAAAAAATGTCTCATTGTTTTGATTAATTAACCATCAGTTTGAAATTTCAAGGCAAATAAGCACGCCAGCATTGCCTTTTCCGTTCTTCACCTGCCGGAACCTATATACTGTAGGTTTTCATGATGTAGGTTTCGGGCCATATTGCTTTAAACCGCAATGAAGTTGCCGATGTACTCGCTCTAATGTTATCTACTTTGGTATTAGACATAATTCAACTTTCGCCCTCCTTACTATTGTCTGCCTTCCTGAACTTGCGATTAGAAAAGGAGTACGTCATTGCCTTTTAGTAGTGATTATTAACTACCGTAATGCGAAGTGCATACGCGTATGTGGAATGGCAAACGTCTTGGTAATCAATTGCTTTCTTCCGCCTGGTTACGCTAAAATAATTTCGGCTTCATCTAAAAGCAAACTGCTTTTCGATGAGGCTACGATAGACTGTGTTCGTCGGCGAACCTATTATAAAGTTTTCGAGAAATATCCGGTGCATCGCTATGGCAAAATAAAATATTGTAGTGTATGCATAAAGTAATTTTAATTTAAGCTACATGTATTAATTATTCCTTGGCATCTCATTTAAGCGTATTTAAGGTCTATGGTTTCATGTTCGGGCTTGTGGGGTTCACCTTCAAAAATTTTAATCAGTTGGTAATCTATAGTGTAGAACCCAGTTTTTCCGAGTGTGAATTTCCTTGCAAAATAAGAAATTAATTAATGGCATTTAATTATTCAAACAGTGCTCTTTAAGGGGTACATAAAACAGTTTAAAAACGGTTAATAAAACTCTTGATTTTTCATTTTCAAAATTAAAAAACTTAATACGAACACTTAGTAGAACTCTCCTATGATTCACCCTAGTGCTAGTGGTTATATATATTATCAGAATCGATATTATAATATTTTGTATGTCATGTTTACGATATATTTCGCATGACATGATTTCAGTCTGTATTAAAACACTGCTCTCTACAGCTGAATATGAGCAATCAATGACTATCAAACTGCAGTTTGCTTTCTTTTAGCGCAAGAATATCTATTCGGAGGGTGATCATCTGTCTTTCTGTATCTCTCGAAATACTCATTGAGCGTTTTATGTCTAGCTGTATCAAAATAAAGTACCTGGGGTTCCGCAGATCTAATTAAATTTGATGGTACAAAGGTAGTTGTTACATATTGTGAGCATTATGGTGTGAAATTTTTTTTCAACTTTCAACTCGGAGTTTCTAAATTAACTAGAGAACAAGATATCTGTGCTTTTTAATGCCAAAAAGCGATCATTTAAAGCTAAAAGTATCAAAAATTTTAGGGTCGCTTGCCTCTGTTTTCTCGAGAAAGGTTTAGCTGGCGAATGTAGTAAAGAGAACACACAATATGGGTCAATTTTGAACTTAACAGTAATTCAATGTTACGTGATGCGGCATAATTGTGCCATGTACTAGTGAACTATACTCGCGGCGCATGCAGACCGGTACTTTCTCAGTGCCGCTGCTAGTGTTATGCATTTCGCGAAATAACTTTTGGAAAGCACCTAACAGAATTGTATTTTTTAAATATTTTTTTTAAAATATTTAAAAATTAAATATTAAAAAAATATTTTACTAAAAAAAAAGAAAATATGCTAAACTTTCGACCTCTTCAAATTAAGAGGTTAATCGAATCTATATATCCATCGATAATACAAAAAATGTTGGGTCATAAAAAGGCAGAACTAAACGAGAGGTTAATTTTATCTATTTTAGCACCAAAAGCAATCCAGAGTTGGTCATGATAGACACTTAAAAACAGAATTTACGTCATCTATATAATTACTTAGGTTGACCATACTTACGAGGGCTATTTAGCTTTTGGTTTACATTCTGTGCTAAAACTGCTTGTTTGATAACAATGTGAAATATGGCATAACTTCAACAGTAATTTTAGGTCTTCAAACTCCTTTTTCCTCTATTTTTTTTGTTCCATTAATATACATTTGCGCTTAAATAGGTGATGATTCAAGAACCCTTTCTTTCAATTAAAAAATTGTTCCTATTATGTTTTGCGCGAAATGGAATTTTATTTTACACCTAAGCTTCACCCATGGATGTTCCAAGTGGTAAAAAGCAAGTTTTTTAAGACATTATATATTGCGGTCTCCACCGAGGCCGCAACGCTGTTAAGGTGTCCTTGAAATAGTGGCGTCACTTATGGCAATGACGCTATAGTTAGAGTATAGGGTCACCCGAAATACCTTTGTTAGATTCGAAGGTAACTTCTAAGTGAAATTTTCCAGTACGCATTCATGAAGGGTTTATAAATGAGATAACCTATTTTGGAGTATTATTTAACGCTTGATTACCCGGAAACCAGTATAAGTAAATGGAAAGAAATATAAGCAGCCAACTGGAATTTCTTTGGCCAAATAAACAAGAGCATTAATAATATAATAATAAACGCGATGATAAATTTGTCAGTAAATCACAATTAGAGTAGTTTTGATTTGCTGCTCATTTTATCGGACGCAACAACGTGATACTTCCCATGATTGGATTTATTTTTAACCGACATTGCACTTAAAGCTTTCACTGGTTTCTAGATATCTCTGCAGGTACTACATCTTACCAGGTATCGGTATCATTCAAATGCTTCTGCCGACTGCACACTTTTTTACTGTAGTATCTTCGTGCAGTTGGACTCAGCCCAACTTTGCAATGACACACCGCTTACGTCAAAATCGTCGTGGTATAATTTTCAGGGGTATTTATTATTCTTAATAATATCGTTAATTATTATATAATAATAATAATAATAATAATATATAAAAACAAATGACCAAGGAAAAGTATGCAGATCATTAGAGAATTAGATCGACGTCCATGGAACAATTTATTCCGTCTAATGAATGACTTACATCGATTTTGGGTCAACAAAAGTATTCTCTGGAAAGCTGCGCGCTTTTATGTTGTAATTAGCAATCTCCAGGTAACAATCCAGACCTAATAAAGCGTCGTTTCCGCAAGACGTTGGATTTTTCGAATAAAGTGCCTTATAGCACCAAGGCGAGTATTGTCACTATACGAATACTGCAATGTTTTCAACGGGGGCAAGCTGTTCGTTTAATACGCAAATACAAAGTTATACAGTATTTATTTTGATCTATATTTACATTAGTATATATATTATAATTGAGAAAATAACTCTGAATATTGACTTTTGATATTATTTTAAGTGATTTCAATTACTAGCAACATATTTATGTGACCATGTGCATTGCTAAGCGCATAGTCACGTAAAACACTTCACATACGCGAACTAATTTCGCATTTCTTTTCATTCGCAAAGTGTTTTAGAACAAGACTGGCTTTATAAAACAAGTTAGCATTTTATAAGGAACCCTATTAAGGAGTATCGATCGGCGATTGACAAAGAAAAAGTTAAGCTATTTTTTGATTTGGTTTACAAAGTTAACACGAAACGTGTAACTGAAGTTTAGTTAAGACATTGTTTTTTATGTGGTTGTGTTCAGATCTAAGATAATTGTAGAAAAGCATTTTGCGCCTTAGCATTGAGAAGCATAAAAATTTTGTTCTAATTCCTAAATTTTGACATTAGATACATTTACCTTTTCGTTATTGCATCTAGGAAGAAATACAGTTGCGATATTGCGGGAAAAACGCCCGTCTTAAGCTACCCTATCTTCGATACAGTAATGTAATTTTTGGCTACTTACAGTGCGGCCCGTAATCTCTATAGCGTGCCAACCTTTAAACATCATGTATGTTGCTGAAGCCGTAGGGGACTTTAAGGAAGACAAAGTAAGAAACATCAAACAAATTTAATAAAATGAGAAAAGCACTACTTAGAACAACGAGGCGCACACAATTTATGGTAGGATATTTCAGTGTAGGTATATTAATATCTAGGCCTTTATATCAGATCGTTGAGCGTGCTTTCGGTTAAATTTAAATGAAATGCTTTGCACTCTCATATAATATCTCACTGCTGCATGATTTACTATTCTTCGCTTCAATTTTTATATCGAAATAATGAGTGCAAATTACTAAAAGAAACCTGCAAATACGTTTATAGTAGTCACCCCTAGTTACATATACTCATCAGTTATAATATTTAGACGCAATCATAGAAACGTCAGAAAAAACTTACAACCCTATCTCCACGCGGATTCTCGTTTTTATAACCGTTGTATTTTCTTCGCTTTTTTAAAGATACGTCCTAATTATTGTGGTGGCAAATTTGCAGTAGATAACCTATTTTCCGTACTCGGTGTGATAATAACCAATGTAAGAGAATAAACAATGTATAACACACATAAAAGGATCCAGAAACAACAAATTGTATAACTCAATTTTCTATTCGTTAGAATCCTCATCCCTTGTAATTCTTCTGCGTCTGCACCTATAATATTTGTGACATAACATATGTTAAATGTGTACGGGACCAGAATAAAGCGCGTTATAGTCTCATTGTCCATACTCCAAAAATTGTACGTATAGGCAAAGTTAAATTGCAGATTGATAAACTTAGTTTACTCTTTTACTTCACCTTAGAGTTAAAGTTTTTAATAAAGTTTCAATGCAAAAAAACGCTTGATTTCTAGTATAATTGATACAATAAGGATATTTGCTTCATTTCGGTTAAACTAAGTTTTATTGAGTAATTTATAGAATAGTTACAAAACGACAGATTTTTATGGGGCAAGATGTCTCTTCTTTAAAACATCGCTGCTGCAAATAAAAGATTTTTGTCTAGTCACACCATGTATTATAACTACTTCGTTTTACTACACAAGTTGAATGACCGCAAATACTGGCGTTTTCATGTACAAATTCATAAATCATTTATGTATGTCAATATCCACATGGGTAACGCGCACAAAAACGCTCAGGTGTGATCCTCATGCGAACGAGAGGACTCAGACCTGTTTGCTCCTCGAAGTACTATTGTCCATGCTTTTGACCTCTTGCGGTTGCATAGTAGTCACAAATGTTGAGGTGGGTATCGAAGTGAATGCATTAACAGGTGTTTGTACCGATGAGGAAGTGGTAGCCATCGACGAGTAAGTTCCAGTTCCCGATACCTGTGCTTCATGCCCTGAATGAGATCCGTGACCTGTTAGTAACGTAGAGTTGATTAGTTGTTGTTTTTTGGCGGTTAGGATGCCTTGCAAAACTTTATCTAAGTGTGACAAGCTGTCTGTTTGAACCGGTGCCAAAGCATGTGCCGACGTCGAGGATATTGCAGACATCGCCTGCATTTGTGAAATGGGCATCATCATCATCATTACCGGCTGCATTTGAACCGGTTGAAGAACCTGCTGTACCGACCAAGCCTAGACCAATAAAGACAATGGACGAAAAAATTAAAAGAAATCCGATTGTAATATATCTTGTTTACGTAAAATGAAATGTAAAAAGAAAATTGTTTTTATGAAAATTAAGTAATTAAAATAGTATTTTTGCATGTTTTCCTCCTACGTTAAATAAACGGGCATACGATTCAGTTAGGTTATTTCTGAAGGCTGAACAATATTGCCTATAATAAGTTAAAGTGGTCTTATTCGAAGAGAAAAATAATAATTTAGATAGTAGGAAGTCAAAATTAGTCTTATAGGTTTAATTAAATGTTTATTAAAAACAGTTCTATTTTTATTACCTTTTTTAAATCAAAATATACAATCAAATCTACTTGTTACCAGATGGGCGATCGATTGGATCCAATTTTTAATAAAAATCCAGTTTTTTGCTTTACCCATATACTACTTCTAAGCAGTTTTTACTGTTTATACTTTTTATCATTGCGCTTTAATCTACAAATATGTTAAGAACAGTTCCTGATCACCCTACAACACTCCTAAGAATATATAGTGAGTTAGTCGATGTACTTTGATACGAACCAGATATGAATACGACGAATACTCTTGTGTCGTAATAACACTTCACGTAAGAGATATTGATAGGAACTTGGATAAATATCGATTTACATTATGTGCGTAAGTGTGTATATGAAAGTTATGTAAAGCGAGAATCAAAAGAAGTAGTGTGCAATAAAAAGCTTAGTAACCAAATCGTTCGTCAGCGTACACTTACTGGAGTCCCTGCCACTGTTGAGGTAGGGTGCGGCGATTGTGACGGATGAGATTCGCGCGATGTCCCGAAATGGGTCAATGACATTAGCGGCGATATGATAGACTCAAGCAGTGATGTGTGATTTAAGCCGAAATGGGTTCCATGCGTGTGATTTGACCCGAATTGGGTTCCGTGCGTGTGAATGTGAGCACTATCATTATGAGGAACATGAGGAGGATGTGTATGAGGGCTAATTGTTGTCGATGCAGGGGTTATGGGAGGCCGAAGATCGCCCAGATCAACAACATGCACGGACGATGAGAAGATGACAGCCACCGGTTTGCCTGTCAAAAGGAATTAGGTATGCATGAATCAATAGTAATCATATACAATAAGCCACAAAGGCAGTGAAGGTGGCTTTTGGCTAGACTATCTAAACCCACTAACAATTTTGTAAAAATGATTGTGTGGAACTTAATGATGGCTACATAAGTTTTTGATTGTTTTTGAGAAAATATTATCAGTAACTCAGCGATATAACAAACAATACTTCCAAGTTATTTTAAAATGAATGACTATAACAAGATATTAATTCTCAACTATCTTAGAGATACTGTAGTAGAATTATGAATTTTTATTTGTCACATTCATTTCTTTTATTTTTCCATCGTTTAAACTAATAATGAAATATAACCTGACCTTTGACAAATAATATATGAAAATGAGTTACTTGTTATTTGTTAAAACTGTTATGGTATTATAAATGCGTATATATTATATATATTGAAGAATACTAATTAAAATTTCGGTTATATTGGATGCTCAGCTGTTGTTTATTAATCATTTGCGCAAACCAATGTTAACCTTTCTGTGAAAATGGGCAAACTCGTATATTTCAGTTGCCATGACAAAAATTTACAAATTGATGTTCGAGTCAGTGAACCACCTATAGTATTAACCAGATCCAGCCCCTAGCGACTCATTTCATAAACCTCAAGTTTCGCTTGGAGGACTGAGATTTTCATGGGGTGTGGAGGCCATTTTTGGAGAACACTTATTTTGTGCTGTGTGGGAAACTATGTGTAGACTACGTTGAAAAATCAAACGCTTCAGAATATATACACGCTATAATAAGAGTTGTCAGTGGTTGAACCATTTCCTTTGTTTGTATTAAATAAACCAGCTGTCATTCTAAAAATGTGCAACATATGAATCCGCAACTTACCACCGGAAGGTACTGCCAAAGGTCGACCGCGACTTTCGACACTTTGTAGGTTTCCAGCCAAAATCTGTTGAAGAAGACCAGCTACAGTTTCGTTATCCACTAGAAGGGCCGGAGCGTTGCTAAGGTGAAGTTGGGCTGGTAAAGGAGCTGCGGGCTTCCCTTCAAAGCGATTACGACCCAGAGGAATTCGATTAGGCGTTACACCAACTTGAACCGCAGCATTGTGGTTAAGCATCTGGTGTCCAGAAACCTCATTGGTGATAGTAACTTGAATCTTTTTACCAGGTGATCCCTGGCTGATTACAATAGGGCTATAGTCTACTGCAGCACCAGAAGCGGTTGCCGGTGGTGTTAAGTTTGCTAAATAGAAAATGATGAAAACATAGGGAAAATTGAAACCATTCTCTCAGTTTATTATTTTTCTGCTAAGCTTTAGAAGCTAATTCTACACTTTTTGAATGTTTAAGACGAAATTTAATCACGCCTACTGATGTTTGAAGTAATGATTAGGTTTGGCGAGGAACATCGTTAGAATAGCACCTTCAATGAGCTCTTGATTTTTATGTACGCATTTAGGGCCATGCTGAGATGCTCGATTGGATTGTGCGTAACATTAAATCGCGACCTTTAACAACACGTACAACATAGAAATCGAATAACGCGATGAAAGACACCTTATTTTATCATACTCAATTTCAAAATTAATAAATAAGCTAATCGCTCCTGAATCCTTGTGGTTAAGAGACTATCTATGTACTTCATTATGTTAAATAAATAATGGTGTACATTCAAATATAACTTTTTCCTCTAAGTATTATATATTAAGGAAGCCACAAGTTTCCAAAATGTGTAGACTAAGCGAACAGTACGTCCCATGTTCACCTATACTTATTGCACCCATTTACAACTCAAATGATTCCATACAACAGAGCTAAGTTATAATTTTAAAAGTTAGCGTGCTGCTAACTTTTCTAAACATTTATGAAACCTATTTGCTGTATTATCGAAAAGTGTTCATTTTATGATTTTCAAGGTTGGTATAATAAATGCAAGGAGCTCAAAAGAAAATTTTAAACTAATTTGCGTTCTTTTGGCTGTCTGGTTGTTCAACATTGTCAATTGTATTTTTTTACTAATGGTATTAGCATAAAACTACAGTGTATTACAACCGCCTCTAATGCTGGAGCTGAGATACTCGTATCTTACGATCATACGTAAATAAATAGATAGGATATATTCCACTTAAGTTGTTTTATTTACTTATCCATGAGTTCAAGTGCTCGCTGTTTTTCATTGGAACAATAATAAGAACACATCGAATGATATTGGCAGTTTTATTAAAAATCACAACGTCATCGGCGACGTGGAGTCACATAGCAGTCATATAATGCAAACGTTCACCCTTTAAAACCACTCGTTCAAAAATTTTTCCAAGACCCATTACTTCTGGATATTTATCGGATGAAGGTTTTTAAATGTAGCTAATTCTAAGTTTTTTTGTTAATTATCTTGTTTGGTGCTCATGTAGCTATATATAGGTAGTATAAGCACTCGAATTTATGCTTAAACGCTTGATTAAAGATTTCATATTCAGCTAATATTAATATTTAAAACTACTACCTTGTTAGCTCAGGTAGACCTCAAACCGTTAGCCAAAGATCTACCAGCCAATAAAAATTTATTTGCAAACCAATTCCAAATATTCCAAACAAATTATGGATCAAAATTTGACGCATATAATAATTGTCAAAGCTAACAGAAAATATTAATTGAAACATCAAGTCCATCTTTTGCATTTTGAAGGAACAAAACGGGTACAATTCTCAAAAAAGCAAATGCTTTTGGCGAATATATGTAGAATGTGTATAGAAAATGTTGCACACAGATACAATTCGATAATTTTACTTACAGGCGAAAACTGACGCTACCGTAGGTGTATCATCCGAGCCGATAAAATGCGGTAAGAAACGGTCTTCCACAACAGCTTCCAGTACACCGACATGCACAAGGTATTCAGCGACGATTACCAATGCTGCTGTGTAATGCAACATAGATCTCATTTTTACCGCTGCTCTCACGAAATGGCACGGATCAACTGAAGGACAAAAAGACACTAAGCCTTATGACTGCATCTTGCCCGCTTTTATCTTTGATGCATAATATTTTTGCAGAATGTCCTTTAGTACAAGAAAGTAATCACTTGCGTGCGATTTAAGAACCCACAGTGAGACTTGCATTCATTGTGATGGTCAGGTACACGTAACCGGCACGTACAAAGCAGCACAGTACAGTGCTCTTAAACTACATTTTTGTCTGCATTACCGTACAGTGATCATCTCAATTGTACTAATTTTTTGATTATGTGCCATCATAAAGATTGGTATCGTCCTACGGTTTTTGGTACATCATGGTAATCATCAAAAATATTAATATGCTTTAACTAAGTTATTGGAAAATAAATTAACTGAAAATTTTTAGCATGTCATTATTTTATATTTAAAACAACTGAATCGAAATAACGCTCTTCATCAAAATACTTTTGATAAGGCTGCTATTTGGTGTCTACTATACAAGGTGCTCAGTATCGATTCAAATATGAAATATTCTGCAGCAGGAAATGAGGTGTAAAGTACATTTTGATACAGATATAATCGTAGATTTTAGATTTAAACAAACTAAAAAGGATAAGAGGAATATCAATTGTTAAGATCGAGATATACGATTTAACTGTACACACTCTAGTTTGTCTATGTCTTCTTGTGAGCTTTTCACAAGTTTTAAAAGATAATACAAATGTGTCTTGTATTATTCGAAAGTAAATCAAAAAATTATTACAGTAGTTGATTAGACTTTAACAATCGATGTTTAGATCTCAGTTTTCATCGCAAAATAGAGTGAAACTGCAGAAATTTCAACAAATAGGGCTGTCAAATTATTTTGTATCTTTATGATCTATAAGATTCCTTCCTTTATAAGTAAAATTTGACATGTCATAAATGAGTTAGCTTCAAGACAAAATAGGCATGTCGCGGAAAGAAGTGATTTTATTTCACAAAATAGTTAAAGAATGAGACACGATAAATATAATCACTTGTCATTGTAGTCAAATGTTTAACACTATGTTGGTATCTCATCCATTACTTCATTGGTCTTCATGCCGTTGGCTAGGAAAATGGTCATTCAAAGACGGGGGTATCGCTCCAAAAGTTCAATATCAATGAGTTTCATGGCTTCAGTTTCTTGTTCTCTCTTCAGATCATATTTCAGAAATATATTTTTATAGGTTACATAGCAAACGGCGTTTGAAATGTGGGGAAATATATTTATAACTCGTTGATAGTAAGCTTCTTTTTCATGGATAATTATTCGCTCATATTTGATAATATCGCAAATACAAACATTCTTTGACCCTGAAAGTAGAATCCTCAGAATTTGGGACCACACAAAAATTGAGGTGGCTACATTTTTGCAAACAATTAAGGGTAATGCATTTGAGCGGTTTATGCAGGTTAAAAATAAATTTGCTTTGCTATTGCCAAAACAATAATATAAAATATTTTCTGTATAATCATCGGACCCGATTCAGACTGCATATTTCTGACATGTTTCATTCTGCATATCAATATAACAATCAAGTAATGTAGCTACAACATGATTTAAAATAAAAAAATAAATGTACAGTAACTTTTAGGTTTTACACAAGTGATCTGAAAAAATGGAGAACAAGCTTAAGCGAACTTCGCGTAGAGTAGTCTTTATAAATTAGGAGAAAGTCAAGTGTGTGTTTTTTTACATTGTATGTGAGCCATAAGTTGCCGACATATTCCAGAGTAGGAACTGCCTACTATAAGGAATAAATCTGTTAGTTAAGGAAAAGGAAAGAGTGCTTCAATAGTCGTGGTACTGCTCCCGTAGCCAGATCGAAGGTTTCATTAAAGTCATAATATGCCAATTTTTTTTTAATAATAATACGTTGCTATATACTGATTAAAGTCTTCCAATTTGAAAGTTTTGCAGCTGGAAAACACTCCAACCATCAAGCCCTATTGTTGAATTTGTTCAAGCTAGGATAGACAATTAAGGTGCATCCCAGAATGCGTGACAGAAGTTTTATCTTTTGGTCAATAAATAGATAGGTGCGCTTAAGTTATTGACGCACTTATTAAGTTACAGCTTATAGAAAATGGGGCTATTATCGAATAGTAATTAATGTACCATTTCTTAATTTTAATAATAACTCACCCGAATAGTAAACACATGGCCTAGAACAAAAAAATGGTTTTAGTCCTATACTTCTATTCCGTATATAATAAAAATTACGAGAGGGCTCTTTGGAGACACATAAATCGTGAGAACTAAAATTCAACATCGGGCGATAGAAATACAGTAGGGTGCAATAATAATTTTTCATTCGTCAATAGATTTTCAGTAACTGTCTTCAGGAGTTGACGACGATTTGTCATATGCTATGATATCTGAGACTTGCAATCGCTCAGTAAATGTTATTTACAAATTCCTTTCAAATTTCTGTCAAATACTGTCATACGTTATGTCAATATTATAATTTCAGCAGTTCTTTCTATTTATATAACATTAACATGATAATATATTCTTTACATACATTTTCACATTATAAAAACACTGTTGGGTTATGAGTGGTGCTGTTGGATCTCGATTGTATATATTCGGCCTATTAGAGTTCATCCGATGTCATCCAATCTGTTTGCTTAAAACAATTCGACTCTAAGTGTTCAAGATGATACAACGACACAGAGAAAATGCGCTTCCTGGTGCACTACATTCTAATTAAGCCGTAATTAATTTTCCATACGCGTCCTCGTTTCCCATTAATACAAACCGCATAGAATAGCCTATTCGGTATGCTATCAAAGAAAATGTATGTCGTCATTTTCATAAATTTTTCTTCAATAGGCAATATTGGTTTAAGTTCTATGAACGCTTGAGTTTATAGGTTTAACCAAATCTTTCCCTATTCGTTCTTGGCAAAACTACGCTAGCTTGTCAAGAACAGAAATTTAAGCACTTCGGACCTACTTTTTTTTATTTGGATGACGTTATGTTTGGACTAGCATTGCATCAGGATGTACGGCTAGAGCCACCTAAACTGGGCTGTTAGGCAGCTCTTAAGTTTGTGTAGTTGTCTAAGGCGATACGGTTTTGCATGAGTATGATTGGAAATTACAATAAGCCTTACTAATACTCAACAGACCTTAAAGGCTTCTAAAAAAATAACGTATAATTACGTAGTCTGTAGCCATTTGGCCCGTCGAAACTAGTTTTTTGCCATTAATCAATGTAACTTTTCATTATTCAGTCGTGATGTCTCTTACTTGGCGAAAGCAAATCTATTCTTAGACAAAGTGGATTTCCTTTGATTCTCCTGTTGTTACCGCTATGTAACTTCTTTAGAAGACGCTATATACATTCCTACTAGTTTGCCGCTTAAGGGCTTCTAAAAAGACGGAATAGGCTAGAAATAAGCTGAAAAATAGTGCCTCTGGTGTTGAAAAAATCTCTGGACATACAGAAATATTCTTTCGGCTACAGTGCTGACCTTTCTTTTATAAAGGTTGTTAGCGTTATGTGATGATTACTAACTTGATAAATAAGGTTGTAATCTAAATGACCTTTTTACTTCGAGACAGTTTTTTTTTTGTTTATTTATTTACTTGTAGTTTTAAATAATTTATTCAAGGATCGGAACCAATCCCCCATAATTTATGTTACGTAACTCAGCTAAAAATGGTAGTCCGCCGTATACAAGGACTTGTTACTCAACTTAGGATGAAATCACAAACATTTTATATGATATTTATGTAAATACATTATTTATGACACTATTTTAAATAGGCCGACCAAAAGTGATATTGAAGAAGCTTAAGGATTTTGTTGTTTATCATAAACAAAAACTCTTCTTTTTCCTTAAATTATATAATTTGGAAAATATAAGAAAAGGAACAACTGGATATGCTTATACTCAAAATTCTGTATCAAAAAAGTATCATTTCAAAAGTATCATTTAAGGACCGCCTCATACTTCGTACGACTTGACGAGAGGTTGAATGGGCTTCTTAATTCGTATCTACATTTCATTGCGTTGTATGCACGGCAGATGGAGCTATGACTAGTTTTTAGTTTATGACTAGACTAGTTTTTTTAATCTATCAGGTGCAAAGAAGATAGATGTACGTTTGACGCTCTTTTAGAAAAATTAATAATATACTAAAAAAAAACAGTAGTGTGAGTGTATGATTGATTACAAACTGAACTACACAAAGATGCTGCCAAAAATTACCAGCTGTATAAAATTGTCCGCAATATCTTATTTGTCTCTTTATATAATCTCAATTGTCATGTAGCTTATGTCGCCCACAATATTTATTTAAATTAAGTCACAAGTGACCAAACATTCTAAGCAACATTTTACGCTACTGAAGTTAGAATAAAGTGGCTGATAATGATATTCGCTTTTTTTAAATATATCTTATTGGGTTCATAGAGGTAAAAAAGAAAAGTTTTAAAATCTGGTACGGGACGCGTGTAAAGTAAGTGCAGACTTTCTGGCTTCCTCGGGAATTATGCCTTTAGTTAAGGCAGTAATAAACGTGGTTCAAAAAAAGTGTCATCGTATGTCGACATCAGTGAGCGCCTTTGCCAGAATAATCAAATTATCAGACTCGTCTACAATTCACGCTTTCTCTTTTATGCAGTGGATATCCACTGTCATTGTTTGGCTTAGTCCTCTGTGTCCGAATGACGGAAGTCATGCGGGAAGTCGTTGCCTAAAGGAATGGCTGTAAACTGAAGCTAGGGGAAGGTGGGACGCGCTATGGGGTGTTTACGATGTTATCATTTTGTACACAGCGATCTTGAACTTACCACGGCCTCCTGACTTGTTGGCCAAGGCCGGCAATGTCTCCGCTAACAAATCGCTCAACGGTCAAGAACACTGATACCATTCTATAGTAAAAACGGACAGCACTGCGTATAATGGTCATTCTATTTATCACACATTTTTGCTAAATAACAGTTACGAGAGCTGCGGCCGCAGCTCAACTGTCTTCTTATCGTAGATGCTAAATAAAGAGAATAATACATCAAATAACCCTGTAGTATTAAAGAATGCAACTGCTCAACGTTAATAAATCCCCCTTAGATGATGCAAGAAGCATAACACTACCATCACATAAGGAATATCTTACCTACAATAACTAATATGCTATGGTTTTTAAAGGTGAAAGCCTTTTTAATAACATGCACAGTAACAAAGATCTAAAATATCACATATCTATCTTGAATTATGTGTTATCAGAGAACAAGCATTTTGCTTGAAATGGTCAGAACATTTAATTTATGTGAAGTAATAACTAAGCGTCAACTGATAATTGAACCACGGACACAATCACGCTCGCATGGCCAGTGCCTCCTTTAATACGGTGGTTCAAGAAAAGGTCTTTGGATTAATCTCCTATTACAGGAAACAATAAAAAGAATCAAAACATGATCCTAGTATTAGACCGATTGCTTCTCCGTTTCAGCAACCGAATGGATTAAAATTTTGCAGTTGTTGGATAATTATAGCCGTGTTTAGTTTATTCTTTATTTTGACACAATCACGTGCTTATGTCGGGCAATCGTTTGCAAAGTGTGCATCATACGAGATCTAGCACTTATAGGTTGAAACGTACACAAGCAGTCTTCATACTTGTGTGACTACTATGCTTCTCACACAGTGTTGATGACAGGGTTTTGAAACTTTCTGAATTAATAATGGAATAATGCAGTATTACAGATACTGAATAGGCTGAATGGAAATTAGTCCGCTATTAACACACACAAATGCTCCGCCTAGCTCATCCCAGTAACAAAAGCCGTTGAACATCTACGAAGAAAGGAATATCTAAACAGTTATCACCCGAAGCAGCTCATTCCTGATTCCAACGTGCTATTTTGAAGCTATGTTGATAATCAGACGACCAAGGTAAAATCTGTGACGGATGTACTTCAAAAAAATTAATAAGTAATACTAAATGTGCGCATGTATATTCTTGCACAATTGTGTTTCTCTGTTTTAACTAAACACCTCCTATTTAAAATGGACGGATGGTAATACCAGATGGCTGTCAATATTACGACAGGATAGATGCTGAAACACTTTAATAATTAATAGAGTTGTACAATTTACTATATCTTAACTAATAAACCTGGACGATTGAATACATGTCAGGCAGAAGACAACTGAAAGGTTAACAGTGGTGAATACATAAAGCCCTGTTCGCAGCCATAGAGATATATTTTACTGTACATTAACAAAAATGCACAGTAAAATATGTACTGTACATTTTTGTTACAATAGAGGATAGAAGATCAAGCGAATGTTTACCTCTTGTCATTATCCTAAGAGATATATGTCGAGCATGTCATCCTTACGGTTGCATTTGCATTTGTGGAAAAAAATTTGGCGCGATAGGAAACTACAATTAACACTGAACCTATCAAGACTTCTTTAATATCTTCTTTGCTCGATCATAATGAGTTACTATCTTTATAATTAAATTTGATAACATACCAATGACGTTAAGCTCGATAGTTTAAATACGTAAACTTAAAAACAAATTCGTCAGCCGTCACTGACCGCCGGTAATAGGTTTAGTGTTGAAGTACGTTGCTTCAAACTATTAAATGTATTGCTCCCTTAACTCATGTGTACTTCACGCAGTTCTCTTTTACGGTTGAAGCTTTATTTCTTGTTTTCTGAGCCCCTACCCCAATGTACGTGCGATATATTCTTTGTGATGCATTGCAGATGACATGCATAGGTTTTCAAGTCAATTCAACTGTGATTAATTTTAATAGTCTCAATTCAAGCGCTTCTTTGACTTCAATTTTTTCTGTGTAATTCAAAACGGGCATATTAGCATTAAAAATCCTAAGTTTCCAATGGTCACTTAGCTAGAAGCACGCACTAATTCTGAGGACGTCACTTTACTATATGCGTAGCATGAAGGATATCAGATTGAGTTTACTACTTTGATCTACATTTAAATTGTAATAATATCATAATAAACTAACCTGAAAGTAAAAGGAGGAACGTATCGTCATAGACTTTCCACTTTCATATTAATGAACTTAAAAATCGAAACAAATTCGAATGCAACGAAATGCAACGTACTGTTTGCAGTTCATTCAGAAAAAAACCAATAGCATATTGTGTCCTGCGGCACAATCTGCTATTGGTCTTTTCACAGTCTACAGCCACTACAATCCAGACACATTTCTGCTAAAGCGACCCTCTTCTTCTTGGGCCCCTTCGCTCGGACAATTGTGGGTCAATCGGTCGAATGTAAACGCAATTCTTCGTTCAGAAAAGAATGACACCGCATGAGGGCGCTGAATGCTGACAAACATCGTATATATTTATGAGATTTTTTCTTTTGCAAAGTGTGATCATTGGACCTGCCACTAACATTGCATGAATCTGCTAGAAGCAATGCTGAGTCTTATCTAGCTATAGTATATTGCAATCATTCCTGTTATATGGCATATGTAAGTGATTCCCGTTCTTGCATCGTGTTGCCTTCAAAAATTCTGCTAGTTCAGCCAGTCTTTAGCCCCGCGGCAACCGGAGTGATATTTTTCTCGATGCAGCTTTTGATAGTTTCTAGCATTTTCTGATATATGCATTTCTGTTAACGATACTTTATCGGTTTTGAGATTTACTTAATATAATGTATAAGCATTTTTCCATCATCGTATTAAAGTATCATTATTCTACCCCTTAATCGAAGCTAACGATGGAACTCGGTTACCAAATTATCCGAAGTCTCTTTACTAGTGCTAGCTTAAAGCTACGTTACAAGCTGCATCAAAGAACTTGAAGATGTTAGAAAATGTATGATTACAAAATAGACACGTCGTTACAGTATAAGAAATACTTACAATATCGTTTTTAAAATAAAATTCAATGATATATTGTCACCAAATATCATATGCAACATATTGCTTAGCTCTTTGTGGTGAACTAGATTACTCTGTATAATTGATTTTTTTTAGAAGCTAGATATAATTAAACAACTTCATTAACGTATATTCAAAAGTTTCTAGTTTATATAATTCGCTTGTTGGTATTATATGCATATAATATGATAATGTCGATTCCGTTCATGTATTATTATTATTCCTGTTTCGTCTGCGAAATGTTTCATTAGCAAAAAATAATTTGCAGCGAAGAGCTGAGTATGAACCAGGCAATATCATGGTAATGTTTTGAACTTCCAATATCCTAATAATAACCTTATATATTTATAGTTGTATGTACTCAAGAGAAAGTTCTACGACTTAAAGATTGTAGCTTCCCATATTCCACTAGTATCTTACATAAGTCTTTGTAAAGATCTACCTTTATTAGGCAAACCTTGAAGAAAGTGATTATTTTTGAGCCTCATGTACTTAGTTTTATACATTATGTTCATCTGTGTTTTTGTTCTTTTAGCAGAATTAGACGCACGGTATTGATGACAAGGAGTAACAGAAACAATTTAGCGCCAGCACATTCCATACAACCGTACTGTTGGAACCTCTAAATTCATCATAGAATACAGTAGTACGATTCAAGTTAGACACCATCAATTTGGCGTCACGCCAAATTGAACGAAGTTCGAAATACAGATAGAGAGCTCAATAAATATATGTGGCTCGCCTGGACCGGATAAACCATTTTTCTTTTTATATCACCAGAATTTGTATAACTGACTTCATCGCATCTTGGGAAACACATGCATAAAGTTTCTACACTTCAGGATCTAGATGTCTTAAAATTTGAAATGTTAGTTTTGCCAAGGTACGCTTTTGATTGACATAATATTTCAGGTAGTTTGGCAAACGTTTGAACTGCCTGTAGCACGTCTTGAGAGAACTAGTGTCATGTCACAATGCAATATATAACATAGTTCGAGCTGTTTGGAAGTAATGCTTATGAAGAATAATATTCGGTTTGATGAATTTATTTGTCAGTTAAAATGCATATCAGCTTGAAATTTCATTTAGAACAGACATATCCTAAGTGAGCTTGAGTAATATATTAATCACGCTTATAATTACCTTAGCAAATGTTATTAAATATTTATATTTGCATAGCGATCAATCAAAAAGGAGTTCATGGTGCGGATTTTTTGCTACAGTGAGGTATAGTTAGAGCTCTGTTTACTGCTTTTAGGTAAGGCTGTAATTTGTTAAAATCTGAGCAAGGCTTCTGACAGACAATTGGCGGACCACATGTTGTATACGACCACATTTAGCGCTTCAATCGGTTATGAAGAAACGGTGAAGGAAATAGCGTAAATAATCCATGAAGCTGTAGTAATCTCTAAATGAATATCTCTGTCACCCGAATATAATGAACGTTTTCTTTCCATAAGCGTTAATTGATTTCAGAGTCTTTGTAGCGAATTTACTAAAAAGATGACGCAATTCTATAGTGCAACTTATGATAGAATTTCTCGCAAGTATTGCAGAGATGCAGACCTTGTATGTGTGTAATATTTAATGTAGTTAAATTTCATACCCACTCCTTACGTAACAATACTACAACATTTTTAAACAATATATAATTTGTCCTTTACTTTCGATGGACTTGCCATATATGTAATTTATATCAACTGGTTGGATTAAATAAAGAAAATGCTTTATTTAGACACGAAATCGGCATGCATAAATAAATCATCAGCCCTGCTTAGTTGATTTGTGTTGTTTTGTCGTTCCAAATTGCTGCAGCCCATTGAATACAATACTAACACGATATTGATTTTAGGAAATACTTAGACGAATTGCTGTTAACTCACCAAGAATGTGTTGCTTTGATTTTTATAGAGATTTACGTTATCTGCGCTCTTACATAATATTGGATTACTATTCTCGGTTTTCTAAGGGCATTTACCCCTCTCTACACTAGGTTTTCGTGTATATTACGGAAGCGGGCTCTGTTTGCTAATATAACTAAATGTGCTACCAGTTAGGTTTATTGCATAATAGTTTAAATTTTATTGATAAGATTGGTAAGGAATTTAGCACTGGGACTGTTTAGGACTGTTACGGTGAGAAACTCGACTACGATTCCGGCCAAATGACCTAGTGCCACACACCACTTGTCTAAGAGTAGTCTGTAATAAAAATTACTAAAAAAAGCTAGATAGTAAATTAGTAGGCAGTGGTCATAGCGTTATGGAGCCCAACCATTGGGGTCGACCCCTGGTAAGCTCGGTAAACTTTAATTTTATCGCTGCTTACTTTAAGAACACGCGTTGCAGGTACACGAAGCTTTGCTCGTCTGAAACCCTAGTATATATGGCAAACGAATCAACTAACATGAAGCTTTTAGGACCTGAATCTGGCGGATTCATGGGGCACACGGACGCTTGCTCCTTTAACGCCATTATTCTGCCCACTCTTTTTATCAGGTTTTCTTTAACAAGCACTAGTATTTCATGATCGAGTTCCTTTTTTAACTTCAGCTTTAACAACAACTTGGATCATGAACAACACCGACATTAGTATTAGCGCTTGCAGCCACAGTGGCCCGCCTTAATAAACTTAGCCTGTATTTTTTGGTAATCTGGGCGGTGACCTTCTTATTTCCGCCTCATTTCTATTCTGAACAGTCAAGCAGCTACCGGAAGAAAAAATATCTTGCTAGTCTCGAGGTTTAGGTGAATTAAGCCGGAACCCTGCAGTTCCGGGCGATGCACCCATGGGGATGCGGGTTCTAATCTCATTTTCATTAATGATTAACGGTCCCAAAAAAGGTCGAACTTAGACCCCAACAGGGACCCCACGGCGATTTCAAGCGTTAGCTTTCGTTTGGTACAGAACGCTTTGTACTCAACTTCAGTAAGGAAACAATTCTCTGGAAAGCGTCGAGTGGAAACTACCGTTTCATCGCATTTGATAAGTTCCTGCAAGAGATGTCAGCCATTCCAGCAGCGAGGAGACCGCTCACAGAGTCAAAACGTTTGACTGGGACCCTTCAAGGTGATAGTGTCTTTCGCCAAGTGATTCAAGCTTTGTATCCGATAAACAGCCGATGACATTCTTCAGCTCCAAGAGAACAAATAAATTCAGGCATACGTATTATAAAGTGCATGGTTGTGACAAAACGTACTTGAACGTTTACTTGGTTTATCCATCCACGGTTTTACTCAGAACGGTCAGTGCATAGCAAGAGGTCCAAGCCAAATGGGGAAAAATGGGGTTATGTGGAAGAGGGGATATTGGGCCACTCCGTTCTTTTCTAGCAAGAAAAGATTGATTTAAAATTTTAATACTATGAAACTTCCAAGGTTTTCGAGACGCATACCGGTGAGACATTTTGCGCAATTCGCGTCACTAGATTTTTTTCTGTGATGTTTTGATTAAAAATATGTCACATGTCGCTGCTTTTGAAAGTAATTTTGCGCATCGTTAAACCAAGCAATACTGACAAGATATGCATTACACTGCAGATAATCTCATCATAGATAACAAGTTATCATATATATTCTTATTGACATCAGAATCACATGCATAACTACGACAGTTATACAGCTTTCAGTGCAGGTCAGCTTAGGAAGATAATCTGAACATAGGTACCGCTTTTTTTTCACTTCTTGAACGAAATGCAACTCAAGAGTATGCCAGTACTCGGATCATTTAAAACCAGATTTCATCCTGCATAGTAGAACAGTGAGCCTATGATAAGCAAACAATGCCCTTTGATCTGCTTAACTTAGCAGCAAATCACTATAAAGCCTTATTTTTCTAACCATAATCATAGCCCTTTTTTTGTAAGAAAAGCATTCGCCCTTAAATTTTGTTGAATGAGTAACATTTTCGTTCGATCTCAGTGGTCCAAAATATTCTTGAAAGACCATAATTTCCACAACTAACTTGGACTAACATACTTGTGCGAATAAAACGATATTAGCCAAACAAACTGAATAAAGTAAAGCTAAATTGGATATGCTGATGGACGGAGAAGTCCGTTTTTAAGGATAGACAACTATAAAATAGTAATTATACTTAAGAGTTCATTATATATATAATATATATATATATATATATATAATGAACTCTTTCATAACACAAAATCACTCTCCCGCACTAAGCAATCAATGTTTTTTTCCTACAAGAACACATAAATATAATATTTTCCACTTAAATCTCTGTTATTTAAAAATTATAGTTATGATAAATAAAAAGGCAGTGTTATTTCATATGCAGTATGTTCGTGTGTTAGAGCGTAGCCGTCGTACTTAAATTTGATCTTACTTACGTACTTAAATTGACGATAAAACTTAATAGTAAACGTTGCCATTTAATGTTTCGGCGATTTGGTAGTTTATAGATGAAAAATAAACTTGCGATAAATATTAGATGATACCCTCTAATTCATGATTCTTAAATATTATATATGTGGGGCCATTATCAATGCAGCAGCAGACAATGTATAGGAAAAATTCAAGCTGCCTTGCATCATGCGCTGTAATGTCACAACAATTAATTATTCTGTAATAATGTAGTCATTTAGGAGCTAGCTAGGCACTATTTAGCGAAATTAATTTATTTAAAGTTATATTCTATAGACACATGCCGTGTAATAAAATAATGAAGGAGCGATTTACACAGTTAAAAATTTAACTCTATTAAAATCTGAGATTAACATTAAAAGAAACAATATACTCATTTTTCTATTAATGTGCTTGTAGCTCTGTAGAATCAAGTAGTTAAGAAACGTGATGCTGGGATATGTTGGCTTTAGCTGCTTCCTGAACACGAGCAATATTAAATCACTCTGTTACAGGATTACTCTATATAGATCTGCTAGATTGTTACGAATAATTACTTCCATTATTAGTATTGGAGGAAGTTCATGATATTGTTTACCGACAAGCGATGTTCTGCGAATAACTCATACGGGGCACATAGCTGTGACCTTTGGCCTAGAGTCATCTGCGTTTCAAGACAAGGGTAGTTTCGAACTCACTGAAGCAGAAGGAAGCTGTTAGGATGTAACGGAGTCTCCTCTTTCGGCTTTTCATGCAACAGGGCTTTCTGGAACTTCATTAAATAAATCTCAAATTGATATTCTCGGCCACAACAATTATAATCAGGGTGCCAATAATACAGTTGACATTTATAATCATAACATCGATTGTTATATTTATTTCCGTGGTGCTTAAACAATAATTGAAGAAAAAATTAACATATGTATGCCAAGAATTAAGGACGCAAATAATTTTGTGATCTCATTTGGGCTAAGGTACGTCTAAAATGAAAAAATGATTTATTTTATTCGACCTAGTTAAAACCTTCTATTTCAATTCAATCTCTTAAATTCGAACAGTACAATTTTTATTTAATATAGTACCCCAAATTGTCGTCGTTGATAAGATTCAATCTTTTTAGCATAAAAATCTTAGAGATAGTTATTATGGGAACTATTGTTTGGGATTTTGTCTTACACGTTCCCGTTTCTTAAGTTATTGTTGAGAGAAGCTATTAGATCACGCAGTTCCTTTTCAAATGAATCCTTCCAATGAATTATTTTTTAATGCCTGTACTATCGAACCGAATTATTGAGCGTATACTTTGAGAAAATGATGACGCCTAATTATAATATGCGATAGTTCCCCGGATTTATGCGTGTTATATACAAATTAACCGGCTGTTCCGTGGGTTCGAATTTCACCTTTGTCACAACTCCTTATAAGTCAGATCTTCATATAAGTTTGTTATTTCATTCAGTATAAAGTAATTCTGTATTACAATGTTTATTTATCTGCATAGTGAATCTATTTGATTTTAAAAATAAATAATTATTATTTATAAAAATTTTATACAAGTAGAAATTCATCGAAAAATAGCACCGTTATTATTATTTGAATATAGGTTTGCAAAGCCTCACGGAACTGAATAGGGGTTTTCGTCCTGGAAACCAATGAATCTTTTATGCATTTTCCAGAAAGATACCATGGCTTACGGCTTCAGTGCATATTCCTGGTCCAGTTTTGGTCATGATATGAATATTGTAACATTGGGATAAATAACCGTGGTCAGTGAAGCATTACTGATGTCAGATATTGGGCGAAGGTAGTGCAAACGGCAGGTTATTTTTGTCAACACTTTATGAAGAATACTAGTAGTTATATTAGTCATAAGCAGACATTTTTGCTTTACTTGGATAATCCTCTCGCGTTCTTGCCTTCCGCTAAATCTGTGAAGGGATGCACCAAGCACTAAAAGCTAGCACATCACAAAACGAAGAAGCCGGTTGAAGTCGGCGTAATGAAGCACAAGGGATAACTGCGGCACCGTCAGAAGCAACCATATAGTGAAATTGCCGTAAAATGAATACTCTGAAGGAGAAGAAGAGGGCGACGGCCTCAGGTAACCGACTTTCGGTGATTCGAATCGTTTTGCGGCTGGTTGAAGTTTGGTGTCGGCCAAAAGAGTCGCGTACTGGCGGCAAGAGCAACAGCTCGACCGGGAGTGAGCTCCGTTTCTTCGGCCCCAGCTCAGGCTTCTACAGGAAGTTGGTCTGTGGGTCACTCAGTCATCCAACGAAGCAGCCAGACGGACACACAAACCAAGCGAGTTCACAGATGCCAATAACAAACCGATGTTGCTACTTCTCAAAATACAGTGCCGCTTTAAATGTCTATTCCAAGATAGCGCTTATGCGCATTGGTCCACTCTGAGAAGCATACTACAGCTCAAAAAAGATGGCTATGGGCAGCTAAAGTCGAACAGAAAAAAGAATATCTGCCACGTGGATTCCTATTATACTGAACGTTTTACTGGTGCTTTGGTGGTTTTCATCTCGGTACATAAAGCATAAGCAGAATGTCGCCTTTAGTGCGGTTGTGTCCGATTTTTGCCGAAGCTCCTCTTTGACTCAGATCCCTTTTGTCTGCATTGAAAAGAACACATTGTAAGAGTACCAATTTAGAGGTTCATTAGCTGGGTTCAGAAATATTTCCTTCATTGTTATTCTGAAACTACTAGCTAGATATAATGCAAAGAAAAAGCAATAACTTTATTCAAGGTCAAACCCATTAGAATGTCTATCGCGGCATTTAAAAAGCTTCACAAACCTATATTCAAATTTTACACATGAGACCTCAAGATAAAATAATAATAACAATATTATGTAATAACACCTTACAATTGTGTTAACTACATGCCTTTAAATTACTTAATTGTGCACATAAAACCCGATCACAAGCGGCACAGGTTCGGTTTACGTTGTCTTATAGCGCTCATGATAGACTTTACACATTCCCTGCGTTAAAAATTCATGTTTTCTTTTTTCGCACCTATTAAGCGTCCATCCTGTAATCTCTTTAATTGACATTAAGACATTTTAATAAAGATTTGCATCATTCTAGCTTCATAATTCGTACTTGGAAAATGTATTAATTTATCAAAACTTTAATGTATGTTTTGATCAGTGTCTCATTATATATTCCAAATTTAGAATGAAAATGTTAGTATATTTCTAACTTACAAGTTTTCCTTGTGAATACGCAAGGGCTAGCCCGGCATCTGTCGCGGCTCACATTTATTGATTTAGGCTGAAAGTAGCCCAGCCTATTTTATTGCGCTCTTACCTTGCCTACTTGACTCACAAATAAATAGCTGAATGTATATTTCGGTATATATATATATATATATAACGGCCCTTTACGTTACAACCATTTCTGTCCCATTCGAAAAATTTTCTAATCGTTGATTTTCTTCATGTTTCGTTTTCTTTTGAAGATCATAGATGCAACGTAACTAAAACAAATCAAAGGTCTTTGCACTATGTCCGGTTCTGTCGGTTCTATGTTATTTTGTTGACTCTGTTCTGTGTTGTTCAACTCTGTTGATGTCTATGAATGGAGTAAAATGCTTAAATCATTGAATCGGAATTGAGAAATAAATCCTGGATTTCTGTACATATGTATACTTCTGTATAAGTTACATTGTTACAAAACGCAGCAATAGACGATTCGAGGTTCTTAGGAAGTGCTGTTAGAAGCAATAATGATCATGCACAAGGGGTGATGATAAAAAAAAACAAGTTTCTTGATAGAATTTTTCTAAAAACTACTAAAAGCTCGACGAAAATCAAACGTCTTCTCTAATTTAAAAAGAAATTTTATTATATCCAATTATCTAATGCCACTTTAGCTAATGTTTCATATATAAAGTATGGATGACCGGGTGGCCAAGCATATCTGGTGGCCATATGCACTGAGTCCTGGTACTTTAACATAATAACACCTTCCATGTCGAATCACATATAATCAGTGCTAGTGAAAAATGAAATTGCCGAACTTAAACTAATGCTTTATGACTAAAACTTTATGCGCTATATACAGAGATATACCAGAGCGTCTTCCGTGTATTGGCTACATTTTTGTGCGCATGACTTAATGTCTCATAAACGATAACAGTGACAAGTCAACATCACTTAAACTGATCTTTGATGACATAGAGTAGCTAATCTCATTACAAGAAAAGTATGGTTCTGCTTTAGCTTAAAATGAAATTGCTAACTGTTCAATAATGCTATGTGGGCTACATGAAACGTACTATATCGAACGAAGATATTCTGTAAAGCCTGCAGCAGATATTATGACGATATATTTCAAAGAGTGTACTCAATAATACATGATAAAATATTATTTTTGAACTAGGTACAATAAACACACTATGAGCTAAATTATATGTGAAGAAAAAATACCTTAATCTCGAGCTGTGCTTCACACGTCAAGATGTTGAGCCTGAGCTGGGATTGCTCAACAGCTTTGTGGCATCCCTAATTATCCTGCGATTCAGACAATGTGGTCATTTCACTCCTTAGAAAGTAACGTGTTTGGTAAAATTATATTGTTAAGCATTGTAGCGGAACTTTTTGGTCTGAAAGAATTGCGTGCCACTAAAAGAAATATCGACCACCAGCCGAAATCGTGGAAACTGTCCCTGCATATATATAGTCATGACCCTCTTTAATATTTTTTGATAATATTTGGAATATATGATGGCTGTTTAAAGTGCGCATAATAAAAACAGTGTTACTGTTTGGCTTTCATAGTATATATTACATATGCAAGAAATGGGCTAGAATTAGTCCCGCGCCGTGATGAAAGCCACATTTGAAAAAAAGCAACGTTTTACTAGCCGATTTCTCGAAACGGTTACTTATTCTGCAATAATTTGCATAAGTGTCATATATCATACAAATCCATAACCTGAAAATAAAAGGACACACGATGGGAGTGAAAGAAATCAGCGCATTAGACAAGGTGTGCATTAGTTCAAGGAAATCATCTCAATATTGCAAAGCACTGACGACCTAAAAATGCAATTTGCTTCGTTAATATCACAATGGTTAATATTATACACAATTAGGGATTAAAAGATCAGGAGGAGGGAAAAATAAATAAACTCCATTTAGCTGCGCAGCTCCTCCGATGTAACGTTAGCATGTCTGAATAGATATGCATATTATTACAAGTTATATACCTATAGTTGGGTGTAGGTTACTATAAATCACTTTCACGTTAAATTTCAGTAAGTACTGAATGCTCTCAGGTACTGCAATGTAGACGGCTTTACTGGATAGTGAGGTATCTCGGATGTATTGTATTGAAAATGATGGTGTCTGTGCCTTTTAGCCAATGTCTAATTAATTAATGAAGGTGAAAATTCCATATCCAACCTAAGAAAAAATGATCTTCGGTTTTCGAAAATTGGCAAACGTGCATTGTAGTTTTCCTTTTACTAGAGGGTTTAACAGTTTCAACTATTTTTACGTAAGTTTTGTTGGCTTTATAAAATAAAACAATTTTTATACATAGGGCGAAACTCATTATGTTCTGTTTTAGAAGCGTCATATCACTTTCGCACATAATTTATATCAATGACTTGAAAATTGTATATTTATATGCGGTTCACAATCATATTTGTGGTCTGAATTAAATATGTATGTGGGTACATGAAGCAACAGCTAATCAGATTTAATGCAAATTAAAATTACTTTGTTGAGCGATAAAAAACAATACTGCGATGTTGTATTGAACACTCAAATTGGCTTATGGTTCAAAGGTTTTAAGTATTCCAGAGGTGTGTGTATAATACGGATGTTAACCTTATTTAAGACAAATATTTATTGGCTGAATCACAAAAACTCTCAACTTTACTAACGGTAACATGGAAATTGTTTTTATATAGTGATTTTATTTAGGCGTGGTCCTCTGAAGCATCTAAATCTTTTAATATTCATGTAAATCGTCATGGTTCTGTGCTGGACAGAGCCATATTAAAGTATCGATATTTTCATAAAAATTGCTTATCATTAACAATCCTTTTCTTTAATTAAATAGATACCATGGTGTTGATTCACGAGTTCAAATGTATCAGCACATTCTAAAGAATGCTGTTGTCAAGCACAGAACCGATGATGATGATATTAAGCATGTACAATGCTAAGAAACACGAATCCTTGTCCTCATTACGTTTGAACCTTACGTTTGAAGAAAAATCTGAAACCATACTACGTTGACTAAGATGCCCATTTTTATTGTAGCTGCTGATGGTGTAAAATTGAGAAAGTGGCTACGAAGAAATAAAGTGCTATCACAAAAGTCAATTACGCAATTAATATCTCGGTCTATATTTTTACTTGCATAGAAGTCTTATGATTAAGAGATAAACATCGATATAATTTGCATTGAAATTAAACCAGCTGATAATACTATAGTTGAACCTATATTATTAAAAAGGCTGCCGATTAGTGTCGCCAAAGGGAGATGCCAATACATAGGCTTAATGACCATTCAGAAAATTTGCTCTCGCGTCAGAAGAGCTAAAATGAAAGACTGAAATTTCCTGATAAAAGAAATATAAGGCTTGCGTGGGCATAGTAGGAAGACATATGTGTGTACATATTCTTAGAGACGCAGCCGTATATATTATTTTGAAGATCTCGACTGCACGTCCAAATCAACAACTCAATATCCTTTATGGGATTTAACAAAAATATATTGCAGAATTTGTAAACATTCCTAAAAACGTGTCCAGCAAATAGTACTAATAGTGCTCATAGATCACGCCTGATATACATGATGTACGCATGTATATCAGGGTTTTTTTTTCAAGCAAATTACACATGCCTGTAGTAATAACCAGTTAGTTTTACGACATATATGAGATTTAACTGTAGATTAACAGCCTCATAGGTATCTAAAAGTCATCCCACAGATGCTCCTAGATTACTTCAGAACAACAGTAAAGCGATAGGTGTATTCACGTTAATACAATCCAGATATGTTTGTTCAGCGTTGATCGTAGACGTTGTTTAATTTTCGTAGTTTACCTTTCACGTGAATTTGATGTTCCCTCTTACCATATATAGATACCACGCGAAGAAATGACGTACCTGAATCTACTAAATATTTTGTTTTCTTAGCAGACCAACAATCCATAAAGATTAACATTTTTTTTAACATTTAACAGTTTTAACAACAGATGCATCAGCTGTCTATATAGGTGTTCACTTCAGTGGCCCTTTGTATATCTGTCGTCTTCCACTTTAAGGACCTCTGCTCAGACACATGTATACACTTGCGTGCACCCACGTCCATTACTAGGCATTAAATGAAAAATCACGGCAAATTACCGTTACTCGAAACTTTAGCGAATTTTAAAGAAAGATAATGAAATGCAAAAAATGTTACGCTACGGACCTTCCAACATTTCACTACTCACGTCTATAGGAGACAGCTGAATGGGTAATAAAAGTACACTATAATTTTTTACGAAATTTTATACAATATGGTTCCGCCACTTTCTTCAAACCATATGCGTGTACTTCTGTGTCGGAAGTTGTAGTGTAAAACATGGTCTACGTTACTTTGGCAATGTCATATGCAGCGTATTGAAATTGTCACATAACTCAATAGTATTTTAGGTAACGAGCAAAGCAGCTTTTACAAACTTTTTAATACCGATAGGACCTATGTGCATTAAATTATATTCTGACATACTTGCTTATTTTCTTTCTGTTAGAACAATTATCCGAAGTTTAAAACTGTGATCAAAGTATCCAAGAGGCAATTACCTTATACTATAAAGCAGTTGTATACCTCCAAAAATAAAGGCGCCTCACCTCTAATCTTGGAGATTACGAAGGTTTAAAATAATTGTGTCTCTGCGCCACCAGTACACCACGAATACAATATAGAACGTACAGCTCATAAAGTAAGAACCGAATATAATGCGTTTAAATAGCATCGATTTTTCATGAACTTTGCATTTGTTGATTCATAGCTAAAGACAGTTTAGTATTTAGTCGGTGTGCATGATTCTATGATACATGGAACGAACTAGGGATTTTTTTCATCAAACAAACATAGAAAGGTATGCTACTATAAAAAATAACTTTGTGGCCTTGATAACACAGCACAATATCCCTGTGGAGATTTTTGGAAAAATAAATCTGTAGTTGATTAGCACAGAAATCGTTAGCTTAACCCTCGTCTTAAAACATCGTTAAATAAGCTAGTGCGTAAATACAATAGGGTGCTTTATCTATAATAAGACAGACAAATGCTTCCATATACACTGAAATTATTGTTTCAAAAAGCGCATAGCCCGCTATGCTATGCACATGCGAGCTACACGAGATATTTCGATTACGCAATGCAGAAATGAATTTGATTAAAATATCGTGCAAGACATAATTAAATATGCTAAGTGGTTGGTCAAGTCGTATTTTAAACTGACTAGAATATCGAGCTGACAGTTGAATCATAGATATTACTTCATCACTGAATGCAAACGTAGACGCAAAAACCGACATCTTATTATCAGCACATGAGTTGTAAGTTATAATTCGTTAGCATCATTAAAACAACAGAAAATGTGAGAGAAATGCCCCAAGTATTATTGTTGCAAGCTCGCAACAATAATACTTGGGAATAAGAGCGCAAGCTCGAAAGAGTATAGGAGTTTTAGGGCACTCTAGATGCGTAAGTTTATGGATGATAAAGTGATTAAGAAATTTCTCATTCATAATCGGAAATGTCCTTTTGACAAGTGAGTATCGATGGAATTAACTGTTTACATTTAACATGTCAAGCTTAAGTATTCGTAGAATATGGTAGATTCATTCAAAGGTGTATAGGGTCTTGCTAAGCATGCTGGCAGGCTTTCAAAAAATACTTCAGCTATGCAATATAACTACTGATTAAATCCAACTAGAAGAACTTTCCAACGATCCCTATAGACCGTTGTTCTTCAGGTCATTCGACCTTTCGAGATATTGCTGAAGGTAGTAAGCCATATTGACCTGAGAGTACTTGGCTTTCAAAATTCAATAAAAGTAACTACTTCGATTTAGTTCAAGTACGCCCTTATTCCAAACGTTATGTTATTTAGCTCGGTTTACCCCCTGAAAATTTAACGCCTTCTTGCATTTCTGCATAAAAAATACGTTCTTACATGCGCCTTTTTTATCTGTTATTTTATAGTTACATGCAACTTTAATACCAGATTTTACATGCACGACTTATCATTCGTCCGTTTCGCTATGTACGATATTTGCCTTGCTCTTTTCTCTCTCGTTTTCTCTATAGTTCCAATAGAGTGGCGCTTGCCGCTGCTGGATGTTGTTCGCATCGCTTTCTGCTATACGGCAGCTTGCGTTACCGGAACCCACATTTAGAAGTTAGTAAAATACCCTATCCTACCGTTTTAAAAAATTAGCATCCTATTTTTAACCTTCCTATCGACACGTGTTTGATTCTACTAAGTTAATAAGATGCGTGGTGGCTATATTTAATTGAACTGAGTAATAGTCGGAATTGCTTTTCCCTGCAATATCCGTTGATCTCACCACATCGCCGTCAAGAACCAGTTCATTTCAAAATACTTAGACAAATCTGAATTTCCCAGATCACTAGTGTACCACATTTTTCATATACACTACTTCATAATTAGAAATTGCGCAAATTAATCTCATAAAGGAATATCGACACAGAAAATAGCTCTATTAGTTATGTCAAAAAATATATCATATAAGAACAAGGTGTTTAAAATATATGCATTGTTTGTACAATTAAAACTTCAGGTTTTATTTACATGTAGCTAATATTTAGACTGCAAAAATATTTACATAAGGTGACTAACTTTTTCTTTTACCACACGCATTCAAAGTTATTACCGTTTTTAGTTGATACACTGCTGATCACTGTAGATTATTTATTCACAAATTTCATCAAATATTTTATTTGGTGTTGCGGCGTATTCTTGTTCAACTTCGGTGTTTAAAACTTCTAGTGGTCGATTTTGCGGCTTAGATTTTACATTAACGCATCCCTAAAAGAAAAAAAAGATGGCTGAACGCAGGTGTTCTTTTTTGTTAGAAGTGAAATTTTCCATCTACACCAGAATCCTGCTTAATGCGTGGAAACACAGATTATAATACTAAATTCAAAATAAATATAGTTGGCATTAGTCACTGTACTGTACAAAAAAAATTGCCTGAAACGTTTTGCCACATTGCAGCTTCTTTTAAATGTATACGTTGTTTTTGCCTAACATGTGGATTTGCAGTTGCCTTATAAAATGCAAATACGTCGATTAATTGTGCTATTTAATTTAAATGTAGAACCATCGCATGAAACAATTTCGAAAAACTGTGCGTTTTGTTCACATTTTTCCAAGTATTATTCGCAAAATTGTTTTCTTTGGATCAAGTCGTCTTTATTGACAGCATGCACCATTGTTGGAATGTAACTTTTCCATTTACAATCCCGTGAAATGCGATGGATTCTTATTTATTGATGCCAAGCTTACGACTTGATTATCGTACAGATTTTCGGCATGCTTCGCTACAACTTTCCAATATCCTTTTATTGCTGGTGAAGCTTATTAATGTGATGTGATCTGCGAGAACATTGTCTATGAACTCCTCCTATATCCGATTAATTGTAAGTTGCATAGGTAGATCAACTTGAAACTCCCTGTAGTATTGCGTTTGTACTTTCGCTACATTTTCATACTTCTAGTAAATTAAAATAAATTTTCTTTGTTCAAAAGTCAGTTTTGATCCGCTCATTATTTCCAATTAATTACGCTCTGCAAAAAGGGCACAAATAAAAGCTATGGCCGTTTAAACAGTGTAAACATTTTTTGGAACAGTTTAGGTTGTGAAGGTTAGCTAAATGTTTGTTTTATGTTAAAAAAAAATTGAGGCAAGGTGGACTGTCGGCAAAATGGGCACTAAACTTTTTTGATATAATGAGCATTGCAATATCATGTTTGTTTTGGTGGTGTTCCAGTAGATTTTTTTAGAGATATAAGCACAGTAATGTGTAAGTAAGTGCTCCAAAAAGCGAATTTGTATACCAAGAGTATACTTAAATTATCATGCTACAGCACTGTTCACTTTGCCGTTGATGTCTCTTATTCTTGCCACAAAATGAACTCTTAAGAGTTTATATTATCAAATACATAACTCCTTTAAAACAAATAACACAGACATATGATGTACCTAAAGCGTTTAGCTACATTTAAGTTGCCTTGGTGCAAGCCTTGGTCTTTGGGCTCTTCCGAAACGTAGTATTAAAATTAAGTGACCACTTTGCCGCCAGTCCTCTGTGTTAGCGTATATTTGGAAACTATATATACATATAACTGTGGAGATACGCAAATATGCCACTACTATTTACACCTGTAGTATATATATATATATGTTTATACACGTATCATATAATCCAAGCATTTAGTAATTTTTACAATACCATGCGAATAGGTGCGCAGCTTTATGGAGGCATATGCCCACCATGGGGCTCAAGTCTTAAATTGTAAAACAAAGGTAAATGTGACTTCACTAAGCTTGAATAATTTTCGGCAATACGAATCTATCCGGCAAAGGAGTATATTAATAGACTTTTTTTTTGCTCAATAGTAATGATAAATCGAATAACCCTTTGGCCTAACTGACTGTGGCTACTTGTTATTCTAAATGCCGAATCAAAATACTTATTCAAGAATTGCACCACCGTTGCATGTATCAACGCGCTTGGCCATTTGACAATGATGATTATAAGTTCACTACAATCTTTATAAATTGTCTTATTTGTTGCTGACTTCAAATACATTGTAGATTGGCTTGAATAGCCAAGCGCTAGTTAAAATTTATTTAGTTGGTAATAGATAACTTCCAGCTATCACAAAACGACGAGTATCTGCCATGGAATCATGTCCTGATCGCCACCATCCAAGACTGATCACTGCAATAATTGGTCGAACAAATATGGAGGGATAATAGGTTTTCCTTGGCTGTTCGCTAAAACAAATAAAGGCGATTCATTTGGTCGAATACGGACGGTGTCTAGAAACATCTTAGCTTTGTTTCTCTATTTTATTTTGCTGCCATCTTTCTAAAGACGTAATTTAACTTCTATTGATTCCGTTATAATTGTATGCGTTGCAAAGAAGAATTAGCTTACTTGTGTATTGTTTTGTAGTCACTAATTTATTCTGATCTGTCTACATTCAAACAATCAAATCTACGAAAATTCGTAACAGTTTAACGATTTCTAATCTTTTATACCATAGTTATTTAAGTGTAAGAAATAAACGAAACACATTACCATATGTGTGCATAAAAGTTTTTCTTATTTTTATCATGCGTGTGTGTTTATTTACATGCTGCTTTCTTGATACGCTGTCGTCTGAATAACAAATAGAATGTTTGAAGTAGAACTAAACAACTAGAATAATCGTGGCATATTACCTCTGGCTGAGCAATGTTATTGGTCAAAGGAATCATCTCCTCGGTAGAGAAGAAGAAAACATATATGACTAAAAGCAATAACGGCCGCTCGACCTGGACGGTGCAATATCTAAACGATACTTCCGGTTTTTATTTTCGGTTACTATAATAAACTAAAAAAACAAAAATCTTTTGCCTTTTACCTAAACAGATTGTTAGTGGTTTTGTTGTTTCTTAGAAGGACGTAGACTCGTGGATTCTATTATATTTCTCGCACTGATAGTACCGTTAAAGCAAAAAGTGACGTGTTGAAGCTCACAGCCTTACAATAACTTTCAGCCTTACAATAGCTTACAGCCTAAAACAATAACTTAAGGTAGCAACATTCATTGGACTCAGTTTTATTTAAGTTCCTGTAAACCTATCGATAGTTTGCCTTCATATTATATAAGCAATCATAATTTTACTTTTATATAGATCCTCTTTTTGTAGTGCATGCAATACACTAAAAATAAGCCTGACTCGCATAATCATATACCTCAGTATCTTTATAGACCCCTTTCTGAACCGATCACTGCGCACGCTATTGTGGTTTGAAACATTATATTTTCTTAGCATTTAACTATAGTATCAGCGATCTAGCGTACTTAAACCAACTTTGGATTATCAAGGCACGCTTGAACGTCAAGTCTTTGCAATGAGAATTCTTGTTGTACAAGTTCATACGCTTCGACCTTGCTGTTTGATGAAGTCAATGCTTACATTTAGAGTAAACCACGCCATCTTTGATATCCACCATTATTAACCTCCTAGATAAATACCCTCTTAAAAATTATCATAGCGCGCTGCTAACTTAATCGACTGAGCGCAAGAACGACGTAATGAATTTTCCGTAATTCCGACGTAATTATTAATACAAACACATTTGGAACTCCTTACGTCCTAATTCGTTGTACACAAAACCACTTGCCTAGGTTTGGTAAGCACCAATCGCAGCAACTGATTATCTAATCTTATATAATAAAGCAAGTAAATATAGTATCTCATGTGTTACAGTTGAGTACAGTCGTCCAATTCTTTTGCAAGAAAGAAAAAGGAGAAGATTTTGCTCACCTTTATATTATAAAATGAGTAGAAGGGCTTCCGATTTCTTTTCAATTAAGTGAATCGGAGAAAGCGTCGAAGTCTCGGAAACAGTAATGTTTAAAAAATATGGTTCACTAGGAGATGCTTCAAGCATCAGCAGAAGAATACACCACTTAACCTTTCGTCCCCTACGCTTTATTATTTTCGATAAAAAACGGGCCCCCTTCTAGAATTTACTTGGCGTACATTCAAATCCATGGGCAAATTGTATTGCTAAAAAAGTATCTGTATCTATTTTTTCAAAATACTTTTTAAACATGGTATATCCATCATTTAAACTACTTGATTCGCATATTGGTTTAACATTTTCATACTGATGGGTGCATTTCTGCCGTGCGAAAAAAAGTAAAACCGTATTTTAACGAATCTACATACATAAACTACAAAAGACATTAAAGAAATCATTTATGATGGAGTGAGCTCCGAACACATCGCATAAAGTGCGTACAAATTATTTCTTGTAATCTTTTCTCCTGTTGTAGAACCCTTGGGCTATTTAATGACCTGTCCCTTCGCTTTGTCGTATCCTAGCTACACAAATAATGACGATGTCAACGCTATAAATTGCGTAATTACATTCACAGTGTACAGTTAAATATAGACATATGAGTTCGTTAAGATGTCAATAAATGATGAGCATCTAAGCTATCTACTTTACAGCAATCCAGGGTAACTCACAAATTGTTTAGCGCATGATGCCTCCTGAAAAATGCTTACAAAACTTCCGCCCTAGTTACGGCAACTATTTCTGTGCCTCATTATAATGACTGTTAATAAATAGAATACAACGTGGCTCGAAATCCCACTGATTTTCTCAGGTGGACCATAGTTTTGTATCCAATTAGCAAGTTAGAATTAAATTCTTAAGTTTTATATAAAACTACGAATTTTTTGGTCTTAAACGTATTAAAAAAACCGGTGATTATGCAAAATCATCGACAACCCATGGAATAAACAAATCTTTCAAATCTAGTACTAAACTTTTCTACAGCAGTTATGTAACTTGTGTGCAATATTTTTTTTAAATAAGAAATTAGCAGGCTCAGGCTACATATTAACGGGGATAATAAGAATTAGAGATCTGAGATCACGCAATGTTTTTTTTCTGATTTGACCAATATCATGTCTAGTGATAGTTAAATTTTGTAAACAAAGAAGATGCTTTGTGAGTTCAGCTGTGGGTTATGTTGTCGCGTTGTAGATTTTAACTGCCTCGGTAATTAGCTGGAAAGGCAAACCTACTTAATTTCGAGCTGACACCCAAGGTTATTCAGCTTCTTTCTATCAATCCAGAGCAAATACTGTTACTGTTATCTACAGCATCACAGATAGTGACCGGCTTAAGATCTCGGTTCTGGCAAGTTGTAAATTCTAAATTCGTTTCAAATTGTTTTTTTCTAACACATTAGCCCAAGTAAAAACAATCTTCTTTCCAGTGTTTCCTACAAACAATAGGAATCCTGGAATAAAACCGATATCCGCTTATTAGCAAACAACTTAAATCTAAAAGCTTACAAGGCACTTTAGAGCACTTTGGCATAATGCTTATATATTGGACTAAACTTACTGAAACATGTTAAGTTTAAGCATTAGCGATTCTATATCTTCAATCATGCAAACAACTTTAAAGGATACAGAAACAATAAAAGTCGAAAATAATAATCGGTCAAATTTCAAAAATACTAGAAAGGTCTTTTTAGGCTGCTGATGTCGAGTAAATCTTGTGATCCATGAAAATATTTTACCGTAAGTTTGGAAAACCAACGTACAGATCCGAGCTGATTCGCGTAAACACCTACAATTTGCAATAAAGCATAATCTATGGAAAGCGTTAATAAATGTAAAGAGATATCTAAATGTAAAGTTCTTCAAAACGTTTAGCGACTCTGTCATTTCTTGAAATAAATTCATCACGGGAGGCGCATAGTAGAAGATGGCGACCCGATACCTACAGAAACAGCTTTCATTTACATAGTTTATCGTTACGTCGGCATACAAGCACTATCAATGCTGACCGAGAAACGACCCTTCGCGGTCAACCCGTCATTGGCTCGTTACTTTCCAAGCTAAAGTATTGCCTCGTCCGCGAGCAAGTCGCGGTAATTTCATTATTACTGCGGTGACAGCGCACCAGCTGCTGGCCGTAATAACTGTCTACAGCGCATGTTATCCATGGCAGTTGCAGTACTAGCTTCACTTGTTGTGCCTGGCAAATAGAAAATCGTAATGGCTACAGGTGGTTGCTGCTGTTTTTCACCTGGTGTACTTTAAGAAAGAAAATGGTTTTCGAACACTTCATCTATTGGCGGCAACATTACTTGAAGGCGATTGTGTGGAAACGATCGGTTGTATTGACTACTTTGTGTCATAAGATTGTCTAAGGATTTAAACGTTGAGTGGGGTTAACGGTAAATTTACAAATGGCTACAGCTGACTAGTATAAGCCTAGTCTCATAAGGTAAACGTTTAAATCTCTGTTTTAATAAAAAAATTTAACGCTTACGTTCTTGCCTTGGTATACGTAAACTAAAAAGAAATAGTATCTTAAGAATAAACAAGAGTTCAACTTTAGACCTAAGAAAATACGCATCGTGTGTTGCTATGGTGGGAAATATGATTATCATTACGGAAAGGGAGATTATCATTACGGAATGAGATGTGATCGAAGGTTTTTTTGTGATCACCGGCAAAACTAGTCACATGGCTTGCACCCTTTTAATAGTAATCTAGGATTGAAAAACATGTACAATAGCAGAATGATCTGATTATGCACAACTATTAGCTACAATAAGACGTTGTGATTAACGGGGAGAAGTGGACTTATAGTTGGTTAAATCAGTAATCTGTAGCTGATAAAAACAGGTTGACAATAAGAGGCAAGCGAACTCAAACAATGCTTGTTTGAAGTATGAACTTATTCTTCCTGTCTGAAACTCATTTTTAGGACTGTTTTGGTTTCCCTCTCTTGCGTTGCTAAAGAACACACTCATTTCAAATAAATCTACTATTAACTAATATAACATTATTTACAGCGACAATCAGTTTTTGATCGCGCTGTAAATATGTGTTTGCTAGTCAAAAGAGCAAAGGGTATATAAACGCACAAACAAAGTTCCCGTCGACTCACTACCAGGAATTGTAGTTATCGGTGGAAACAGAAATTAATTAACCCTGTTGATTTTGTTGCAGAGTTTAACAGCGTGGTTACACAGAAATAGTTCCTGAAGCTTTTTGGAGCGTATCGTTGACTTGTGGTTAATCATTCGGTTGCTTTTGCTTAGCTAAAGATCATCTCAGCTCCATTTCTTTTTGGGAATGTTTACGCGTTTGTGGCCGACAGCAGCGTCCTATGAAAGACTTCACCATCAATTTCGCCTGCGAGAACCGAGTGTGTGCGTGTGTAGTGGTGTCGTATATTCCTTGTACAATGTGGCCGTTTTCCTCTTTCCAGTTTTTATTGCCTTTCTGTGTTGTGCTGTTTCTACCAGTGTTATCTTTTCCCTCTAGTGAACTAACGATCACTAACATTCGTCGGAACGTTCGTGTGTGTGAGATTATTACTTTCTCTTCCATTTCACCGTTGTTCAGTAGCATCTATAATCTTAATTCAATTTCACCGTTACTTACTATTTCCTGCCTATTGACGCTATTATTAGGCTCTCAAGAGAAATCGGAAACTGCTTTCAACGTCTCTTCGCTGATTCATTGACCGAATTCCACAAGCGATCTGAACAGATATCAGGTCCAGTGGACGTTTACGTGGAGCCGGAGCTGTAATATTTGGTAACGCTGGGGTAGCTTCAGCTGGTCAATAAATGTTGTTCCTTTCTTTTTAAAACAGAGGTCTTTTCAAAAATGTTCAAAAAGGAGTTCTTGCCTCGCATAAAAAACGTAACATGAAAAGTAAAATCCTCTTTTCTTTTGAATATTGAATAATTATGGATCCACCGATTCAATATGTGCAGCGATAATGGGTGATTCCTATGGAATTGAATGGAACTGTGAGTATAAGCGGTTAACTGTGCCAAACTGATTCTAAAATACATAATAGCTAATGTTGTTAGTTGATTAAGAATTTCGAACTATGATAGCTATCGAACTCTTTAATTGCTTTGTTTGACAGTCACTTCTTAATACTAACAGTAGATCTTGACTAACTTGAAAATAAGCAATAAATCGAGTTGTAACAAAAAAATAGGTTATCGTCTAATTAGTGAGATAAGAAAGAGAACTGAAATCGCAGAAATCTACAATTTACCATACCTTTCTATAAAACCTATAATATTTGGCACATGATAGAGCTTCTTTTTGTGTTGGCTAGATAGAAACTTTTTGTTTTCTAGGTGAATCATATAGTCATCTAAAAAACAAAAAAGAAAGATTGGTAAAAATCATATTAAAACTAAATTATATGCTCACTGGTATATAGCGGCAAGCGCAACTTCAAGCATTAATAGATTCGTTTCAGAATGTTTCGTGTTTCATATTTATTACTTCCTTGCAATATAGGATTATACGCTATGCTACGCTACCGGCCTCTGCTGATAATAACTGATTTAATTTATTACATTATTGACATGAAATGGCATTTACCATATTCAGTAAGAAGAGATTAATTAATTCGTTGGTATATATTTATTTCATTGTAATTATTTACATATAGTGGCGTTCTTGTTCTTAATACCGCTGCGGTGCTTAGGCCAGAGTGATCAAGAGTGTTATTAGTTTTCGAAACTTGCTTTTCGGTTGCCACGAAATTATTTTGTGCCGTGATGGGCGACATCGACGAACCTCGGAATAATATTTCCTTGCGAAGAGTGAGAGTGCGTTCGTTCGATGAAGCAAATCAGATTCTAAGTAAGATTTATTGTCAGTAGTTTGCAGGACTTATATTTGATTTTCACCTGCATGTAGCCGACATGGACGTTAGTCTAGATGATTCCTAAATTACGTCGTTAGCAAATTGTCCAAAAGTGTGACGGCGAAATACAGCGGTATAATCGTAACACGAAAATAAAGCGTATAAATTAAGCGACCGATGTTCCCGTCGTATATTTTTTGACGAGTAGAGGATCCACCAGCTATTGCGCTAGTTACTAATTACTTTCTCTAACGGTGCACAAAACGATATTGATAAGCAAACACGAAATACCCCAATAAGTAAAAGAATTGGCAAGAACGCGGTGTATTTTGCTATGGTAATGCAAGGAGCATTGTACGTCAAGAACATCGCTCGACCAAAACTCAGTATTCGTTTCGTACTATATGAAAACGTTATATCTACATAGTAATAACAATAATCGGAGATACAAACGACATTTTACAATAACGCTTGCTATTTGCATCAGTTGACCTAAAATGATAAATTGGCAGACAGATGAATCGATTACGAGCAACCCTTTAGTTGGGCTAAATGAATGGTGATTGATGAGGTAGCTCAAAAAGAATGTTTCCGATAAAACAGATACACTCAACAAGACACTTAGACGAAACACCAAGTGCTGGAGATTCCATACAGGCCCATTAGATTCTCACTAATCTTTGCAAAGGTGTGTGTCAAACAATTTCAGCGTCGGCAGCTCCAATTTACAAGTAACCTAGCCTTTAATGGCAATGTTACTTGAGCTGCTAAGCTATTGACCACTTGGCAGCGATGGTGAGAAAATGGGTTTATGATTGCCAGCAACGCCAGCCTACGGATTCTGACGAATAATGCGCTTACTGAGCTTATTATGTACAATATTGAACGAGTACACCTTATGATAGTAATAACTAGTTGGACTAATAGGAGACCAGCCGCAGAGCGCAGTATCACGGAATAGTTACTATAGTCACTCATGCATGGCCTCGTATTATTCCGCTGGGTACAACATGCGTGTGGCAGGCCTTTGCTGAATACAAACTTGAGCATATTACTGGACTTTGACTGTCTTGGCAATGGGGACGCCATTTCCATTAGCGTCAATAACTTTGGTTGAACTAGTTCCGGGCGCTTTCTTATTGTAGGTCTTCATGTAGAAGTTGAAGAAGAGCACAAAGAAAAGTGACGCCTCAAAGATTGTAATATAACCGAAATAAGGTGGGAATCCACAATCGTAGAAAACTGGAATTGAGCCGTGGATGATGAGTGATATGAACTGTGTCATCTGCATTTGGGTCAGGTAACGTTTCCACCAGAGGTACTTTTGCAAGCCAAATGCTGCCATAGCGTAGTATGCGTACATAATACAATGTATCACACAGTTGATAAGTGGAAAAAAAGCATTTTGCCCGGTGGCTCCAAAATTCACTCCTAACCAAACAGAGCAAGCCACGAGGGAATGATGAATCACATGGAGTACAGAAATATGGGAGAATTTCTTGGTCAGCACGAAAAACACGGTATCCATGAGTTCAAGGATTTTCAAGCACATATACCACCAGCCGATTGTAATAATGGTCATTTGCTTAGGGTCCGAGCCATAGTTCGCCGCTTCGCAAAACCACGAGTAGCCACCTCCTAAATAAGTGTAACTTCCTCCGTAGACGAAGAACCAGCCATTAGCAAGCACCATGAATATGTTATAAGCAATAATCCAGTGCTTAATTTGATACGGCTTGCGGTCGCGCATGTAGTTCGGTCCCCAGATTTTCACGAAGTACACATAGCTAGACACAAGCGATAAAATAGGTAGTGGTGAACTCATCAGTGGCCACTTTTCCACACGAGGATCCGTGTTTTCCATGATGCCGCGATAGGCCCATTGGAGCTGATCCACAATTATCGGCATCTTGACCAACTGACCGCAACGTCGTCTAGGTATAACTACCCGCCTGCAAAAAACGGAAACGGAAAAGCTAAGCACTGAGCACTCTTACTATCATCGCAACACATCATATATTATTATCCATACCCGATAGTGATATTATTAAGTTTATATATAAACTTTATATATAAAGTGATGTCAAACATAGCTAACTAAATTTAAGTGAACAACTATCCGTTCGATTTAGCTTATCACTGAGGTGAAACAAAAAATCCATATGTTCAAGCGTATTTTACACAAAGATCAACAACCGTATCCACATGCTTATGCTAATTAGACAGTACCATTGTCAGTTTCAGTGAATCCGAAAAGAACGAATAACCAGTTATAAAATGACTTAAATGACTGGAACGGGACCGTAGACCCTATTTTACAGCTCCGTTTATATTATGATGATACGTTAAGACGACTTTTGGTTCCATTCACGACACCTGCCTTAAATTCAGCTGATTTGCGCGTCAGCTAATCCTTCGTAAACTTGTTCACAGAACCTGGGCCAATTCTGTTAGGCGCTCACTTTCTACATCAGTTGAGCGCTTGCACCATTCAGTTTTGCTCTAATCTTCTGCACGGCTTCCAACAACTCGACCGACGACTGCCGCGCTCCACTGCAGCGGTTGACGTTTAAGTACCGTTGGTGAGGGAAGTTGGTTTGCAACAAGAGAAGACTGATCTGCACCAGAAGCGTGAAGGCAGAAGGCGGTCGCAGGCGAGGGTTTGGACCAGCAGGAAACACGGCGAAACGACGAACACTAAACAAGATCTTAGATTCGCGACGTTGCTGATGCTGCTGCCGCAGCGGCTGCTGCAGCATGATTGAGCCAGTAAAAACACTCAACACTCCCATACTGGTTGAGAGAAGTCTGATAGATCGACACAGACATACACACATATGCCTCATACACTTGTATTAGTTAGTCATAAAAAAGTTGCCGGTACTTCATATGTTTGCCAAAATCTGTGCTGAGCAACGGCTTCATGGCGCTGTTGGGTGGTAAGGCTTCATTTGCTTGATGACGGTCGGAAACTGAATAGACCTGACTGGATGTCGCAAATATACTTTTTGACATTTGTTTCACTTGAAAACCTCAACGAAATATGTGGCCAGCGTAAGCATTAGCCCGGAAAAGCTCCCTAAGTGTTGGTTCTCATCAAGACATAATCAACTATCGCAATTGACGTCATCATGCTACACGTACGCATTCACGTGTATTTTGCTTCGATGACACATTGTTATAAAAAAAAAGCCACAATAGGCCAAAAATTGACTTAAATAGTCATTTGATATATGGTTTTTTGAGCAAGTGAACACTTTACGGAAGAACTTCATTTCGGATGCCTTTATTTTTCTCAACGGAGAATGCATAATACAAAATTCATGTACAAAATTAGACATACGTGCTTTGTAAAGCTGCAAAGTAGTTTTCCTGCTAATAAGGTCGGGAAAAAGCAATCATCTTTACAAATTAAGTTTGACGTGTAAACATTGAATTCTTCCATATATGAGCGGTTCTATGGCGCATAAAGGTCTTCATTAATACGCACAGATACCTATTACGATTACAACTATATTTTTTTTTATTCGAACGCAGAAGATATTGTTGTCGAACACAAATAGCATCAACCAACAGTGTGACACCATTTCCTGAACATTTCGAGTCCTACACTCAGTACTACTGTTAAACACTGCTTCAGATGGCTGGTTACCCACCACGAAGCAAAGTCTGTTTATGCTTGGCTTCGAACCTACAGCACATCATGTATCCTATGTTTTGTAGGCAAACTTCTGAGTTATAGTAAACATTATTTAAGTTAATATAATATGCTTTGATAAACTCAATAGGTCGAAAATAAAACACCTGGCCGAGTCTATTATTTGTGTTATTTGAATTATTGATTCAGTACTCTGTGTATTAGAAACTATATATTTGCGACATGTAGTTGTAGTGTTTAAGTTAAATGATCCTGAGTTGTACGGGATAAGAACAGCAGTAGCCCAAAAAAGGGTCAATGCGATTACAGTTGAGCTTTGTGAGCTATTAGGATAACCTTAATCACCATTTAATGATCTTCTTTGGGCGTGAAGTGTATACGTAGAAGAAGAATAATGATAATTAAAAATGTAGGCCATGGTAGAAGTTACTAAAAATAACACTACTCTTTAAAACGTTTGCTCGAAAACAGTACAAACCCTTTTCTCTAGGCTATTTCAAGACCCCAACGATGATGACACTCTTTTTCAGCTCAGACAAACATCCGCACCACACGATTCTACCAAAAACACCTATTACACGTAGTAAACAGTACTTTAACTCAAAGCTGTGCAGGGGATTCAACGAAGTGCGGATTTGATAGGTGACTTTATCCTCTCCAACAAGCAACCCCTCAAACTCGTAGCCGTAGCTTTAGATAGCGTAGTTGATGCACCAGTAATAAGGCCTCATAGCGTTTTTCTCTCGCTTAACCACGGTCGCCGACTGATTCAATCTACGATAAGCTGCTTTCGACAGAGAGTTGAAATCATTTTTCTTCTTCGTCTAGTTTGTCCCATTTTATGCTTAAATTACTTTCCTTAGGAGTTCAGTGCTCTTTCAGACCACTGAACCCTTTGAGGTGACTGGGCTCTTCGGGAGTTGGCGAGATCGGTACAGACCGACACGTGAGCAAAGGGGCGTCTCGTTTATCTAGGATGTCTCATAAACCTACATACATCAGTGTGATACGTTAAAGATTTTCATAGTAAAGCGCTAAATATCCAACGCCAAATATAGCTTGAAATGAATAAGCGATAGATACATAACATTCGTAAAATGAATTTTTTGACAGCCACTTTCGATCCACATCGCATACTATTAAGCTGTAGAAATAATGGTCAAAACTTTTAATAGATAGCTCACAAGATACAATCTTTGTGAGCATATTTATTGTGTTTTTAAATGCATCAATGCCATGTATGAAAACATACACAAATACGGGTATAACATAAGATTGACATTTCTATGGTTCAATCCGAAATCACAGGTTAATGCCTTGACAGGTCCTCCGATTGAGTTGCTTTAAAGACAATATTTGGAGTTTTTTACGTACGAGTTTGCTTTTATTTCTGCCAATAGAATTCACACAGTCACAGTTGGCTTTGCAGGTTTCGCTTGGCTACTGTACGCTTTCAAAGATTTGCCATGCTGTGTAGTTTGCAGATTCTAATTTCTAATCCCAAAAAAAGGCTTGTTTTTCCACAAAAGAAATTTACATAACTGGCAATATGAAATAACCCGTTTGTTGCCTTTGAACCTCATATCCTCTGGGACGAGATAAATTAGGCATGACCTGTTTGAGGAAACCCTACTGGCTTCATGGAGTGATAATAGGTTTATTTATAAAGAGCGTCGTTTCGAAATACGCTTTAGAAAATCTATACCATTTCGTTCACTATCAATCTATATACATCACATCTAGTGACAAAATGTTGTACATGTATAAGGTATGGAGGCTGTTCTAAACATTGTTCAAAAAAAGGATATAAAAAAAAACATGTGATGCACCTTTCGAATACCTACATGAGCGTAACTCCGTAGAGGATGTCTCTCAGGAATATATAAAATAATTTGTCAAGTTCGTAACACTATTTATTTTGAATTTTTGACTGACGGATTCTTTATGCTGCTACTCAATGTGTCATAGATTAGCTCGAAACTTATTTACAGTGATGAGTTTACATAGAATTATTTCATAAGACACTTAGAGTTAGCGATAATATAACCTACTATTTTTATTTTAGGTGGTCTCTAAAAAATGTTATATTTATCTGACTTTATCAACGATGTGAAACTGTAGTCAGTGCTTAGACCCTTTGACCAGTCAATTTGTAATACGCATTGCATTTTAAAAGATTAAGGCAGCTTTTGTGTTTTGGTTTTACAGTGTGTTTTGACTTGTATCAATTAGTTTGATGGTTCAATGTAATTCTTATTTCAAATGAGAAACTGTTGACGTACAAGCCATGATAGTTGGTAGTCTAAACTGGTTTATACGATTTTATCAGTGCTTTTTGTAGCATTGTTTTATATTACGTTTGCACATTAGGCTTTAGATTACGCTAGATTTAGATTTTCAGTACCGACAACAATAATCTGTCTTTCAACACTATTCGAAAAACCTGTAAACCTATTCTGTAAACCTATTCTTGGCTGCAAGGATACAAATATTTGCTTATAAACAATTATTAAATATTAAAAAAATATATAGATTTTAAATTAAAAAGTTATATTTAGAACATTCGATGTCAGAAAGAGACGATTCTAAAAAAGCGCGCTACCTCCTGTACGTCCGTACTGGTGCATAAAAGGTGCGATGTATAATGACAGTGATGTCATGGTTGTCTACTGGATATTTTATTGCTCTAAAAACAGTCAGTTGTTCGTTATTTAACGACTGTTTATAACCGTGGACTCCGATTTTCTGAGTTTATAAACAATGCATGTATATAGTACGTAAACACATAATTTTTTTTGTTCTAAAAATAATTGGGACCAAAGAAAAGCACCCTTAAAATTTTTGAATGTTGCAGTAATACCTGATGCTTATATCATAAACAGAAGTGGGTTTCAATTAAAAAAAAAAACACTAATGTGTGTAGATGTTGTGGTTTAATTTTCTTACCGTTATTTCTCTAAGAGTAGGCCGCGGTGTTTTGCGGAGCGTTACTCGATGTTTCTGGTCTGTGACTCGCTCTTGGTTAGCTGCCACGATGGGTATGAGAGGAACTATAATGTCCCAGCCAATGTGTACCTAAATACAGACATAATGCAGTCTGCGTTAGTGCTCTTTGAGATGCAGTATATTCAATTTGCGTTTAACATACTTGAGAACTACAAATTGTGATGGCCACAAAATATGGATTGTGTTCTTCACAGTGTCATTGTACGTCTGTCATATATTAATAAATAATACAGTTTTAGAAATATCGGTAATTGCTACTACAGTAATTTCAATATGATACAAATGTGATAAGCTCAGTTCTTACAAATGTGGTAGTTTTACCACACTGTATGTATTTAACATGTAAAAAACTTAATTATTTAGCCGAACAGGTCATCCAAAGATTTCGTAGTTTTGATCTGCTCAATATGTTTTTGAAATCAGTTTTGATGGAGCTGTGAAAAGGAACTATACGATACTAATACATGCCTAATTGAATTTTATTAATTTACGTAAGCTATATCCATTTGACTTCTCATCTTTGCTACACTCAAATAAACTATTGAATTTACGAACAACATATTTAGCTACAAAAAGTAGATTCAGGACTTTTCGTAATCCTACCTTAAATGAGTGCTTTGTAGCTAATGACAAACAAACGACAATTTTGAAAATGTGCTAGCAACAACCATAATGGAAGGACGTTATTGTTTACTACAGTTAGCATGCGTTGTTGGTCTTTCTCATTTTCAATACGGTTACACCTTTTCCACCAGAATAATACACGCTCTTTAGACTTTGAAAATGTCAAAATTCGTTATGAAACAGAGAGAGGTTATTAGATAAAAGTTTACGTTGTTTCATTCGGCTTTCAGCTAAGTTAAGGATGATCTCGTGTGACAGAGGTAGTTGATAATAGTACGATGCACTTTTTTCTCATTGCTCATAGCCGTCTGACTTTTTAAAACTCACTAATCTGTTTAAATATTAAGTGGGCACCGACAATTTTTAAGAGCATATCACATACTCTTTCTCACATAATCACTCCTCGCGAAATTTCGGCTTAAAAAGACTACATTTTTCAGAACGTTATTTATCATATAGAACGTAATGACAGCAACAGTGCAAGCAATAGATCAAGTCAATCTAAATTGGTCATAATAGGGAAAAAATGGTCATAATTACATTCAAGCATAATGTTATATACCCCATGTGTAGAAGACCTTAATTCGCATACGTCCGTTAATGTAATCTCACAAATCCCTTTATTTCAAATGAGGGGAAAGCAAATGAATGGGCAGATTTATAAATTCGACGATTGGCTACGTATCTATAGCGCATGTTTGAACTAGATCAAATATCAGGTTCCTAAAGGAGGACATTAATTTCAGATTATTCGGTACACTCCTTAAATTATTTAAACCGCAAGCACCCTTTTTTAGGTCACTATGCCAATTAAGTTGTGCGAGTTGTAACCAGTAATCGGGTCAATAATCAAAGGACAAGAATACATTTTCAGAAGAGACGTAGATAAACAATTAACAATACTGGCTTTCATAATATAATTTTTTTAGGTTTTGATATTCTTGGAGCTATGACGTGCGAAACAATGACTTGATTTTTCGCTTCTTTGAAGTCTCAGGGGATATATTTAAAAGTGTATACTTCTGCCTGTGAAAATGTTAAGGCTAGAAAACTCATCAATTTAATAAATCGTCATGTTCTCTTATATTTATATGCTATATTTAATATCCAATAATTTCCATTATTGCAAATACTGTCGTATAAGTAAAATATGAACCTTATGAGCGACGTAATAGCTTGGTGTTAGTTTCTGATTTGTTTGTAATGAAAATTTCCGAAAGCCTTGCGCAAACACTGTTCATTAGTGCATCTTTCGCTAGCAAAAGTAGTTTTTTTTAATTTTGAAATTCAGAATGTCTGTCCCAAGAGTCTCTCTTAAAATCGGGTCTTTTTTTGCTTTAATTACTTGCAGAACGTAGATTTGTTAACCATGCGGATGATTCAGGTACTAAAACTGTTCAGTAGCGTGCAGAGTATTATCGTCAGTATCTATTGTTCTGTAGTTCTATCTAATCAGCAGTATCTACTAATTTCGGCGTAGTTTTTTTTAAAGTGTATTTCGGTGTGTATTAGGCATTTTTCAATCGATTAATTTTGTACTATTTATGCGGTCAAAACTGTTCTATATCGGCAAATGCAGTTGAAACTATTCGCTTTTGGGGAAAACTAGTAAATCTTGGGCTGCATTCTTGCAAAATCTAAGTGGCCGTTTCCGTACAAATGGGTAGTCGTTTGAGGCATATACTTTATTTGGATGCATTTTGCTATGAGATTATTTAGTAACTTGACTTACAGAACTTATTTTCCTATAGTGCTCAGCTTTTGTACCGTTGTTTTTAAATTTGTAGATACGGTAAAGTGTGACTTTACTTGGTATTCGTGAAAGTATAAGGACGTTATTCAGTAACTTAATGGTTATGGATAGTCTCTAACAAAATCGATTGCAAAGTGGTTAAATCGTGCCGCTTTTTGTTATAGAATCTTTCTAATAGAACTAATAGTTTTCTCATCGAAGAACGGTTCATTCGACTCCTGTTGTATCAATGTATGCTGCGACTCTTCCACTTGTTTGATCAATAGCAGACGCTCACTATGATGGGCGAAATCTTGAAGATGTTTTTGGGAATAGGACACAACACCTCAGTCATGGTGAGTTTGGTAATATCTGGTGTCGAAAATCTAAAAGCTGTTATTAAAGATAGTCTAACATTTACAGCCATTTTATTTTCTTACCAATTTACGCTTGCGCTAGTCTCCTTTGTTTTCCACGTATTTTTTCCTAGATTAGCATGCGATTTGATGCTTACGAAAATCAATCTGTTATTATCATTTGAGCGATGTCGGTAATGGAGGTGTACCGGTCGTTCACTTAGTCTAGTTTTATTTATTTCTTGAAATCTCGTTTTTCCAAGCGTGTAAACTATTTTCCTCATCAACTAAGGTTTTTTTTTTGTATTAATCCTACAGGCTGCAAGTGTGTTTCAGCATTGACCGGATGTGGTGAATGATAGCGTATTGCGCGATTGACCATCATTTTACATGGAATCAAAAATCGCATTTAGGATGTAACCTTATGGTTACTGTAGTTAGCGGCATCCACTCTTCGTATATACCTTGACACATGTGCGTGCATTCTTAAGTCCGGGCAGTATAAATATTGGACTTTATTAATCCTTCTATCATAAAAAATTTGAGTCAGTCTGTCTGTCTTTGAGGACCGACAGGTGCAACTCAGCTATAGGGAAGACATCTCAAGATGTTCAAAGGAGCCAGTATTAAAAAAGTTAAAAATTTAAAGTATTGGGTGCTGTAAAGCATCTAAGGAGTGAGTCGTATAGATTATGAGTGTTGTAGAACTATTAGATATACGTGACACGATGAGAACGATAAATTTAATCGACCATAATACTGAAATATTATAGTCGATTATATTCATTTATCATAGCCAGTAGACAATAGTCTGGACTGACATATTTTGTTATGAATGAGTTAGCTGCTACTTTAACTGTCTTGTCGTGCAACAATTAAGAAAGCGATGACAAAAATCAATTTCGTAAAGAGCTTTAATGTGAATGCTTTCGCGTGCTAGATTTTGGCAGGTGCGGACTTGAATATGATTTGCCTGAGGTTTATACATAATTTCTTATGCTGTACTGATCGTTTCTAGATTCGTCGCTTACTCATTGCCAAGCAATATTATCTTTGAATAGATTTTTATATTTTATACATCTAAAGCCTGTTATCTTTTGTCCAGATTGCAATATTAAGCATCTCTACACCTGTCTACTGTTACTAGCCTCCTGTACGAGTAAACTCGTAGAGTATAGGAAAGAGAGGTAACGAAAAATTTACACTTCTAAGACTAAAACTTATTAAGAAGTAGTATGCAAAAAAAAATTGGTCGACGGTTTTCTCACATAACCCATTAAAAGAGGAAAGAAAGATACGGGATGTAAAAGGTTTTATTCTATATATTGATCTTCAGACGCAAAGTAGAAATATCATTGTAAGAAAATGTAAAATCGATCAAAATAGAGAACATACTTTTTTTTTTTATTGAGATAAGCCAAACCCTTGTTTACGCAATACTTATCGCGTCTAGCAAAAAAGTCATTTGAACGACCCTGATGAATTACAATCGAACGTAATACGTATAAATAATAAATAGAAAAAAAAAAGAAAAATAGGAGAAGTTGTCACCCACGGCGACTAAGAGTTTAAATTTAGAAAGAGTAAGACTTTATAGCATTATAAATATTACTATCTAAAAAAAAAACGATTTTATAAAACCTAAATCTACTTGTTGCTAATGTTACATATTAGTGAAAGCATTTCACGTGCAGATAGCGGTTACTGACTCCATTTATTCTATCTTCAACATGAACTTTGAATGACATGAGTAGTCTAGATTTAATTTGTTCAGGTAGGTCCTTCTCTGGTATAGGAAACATGCGTAAACCTAAGTGCATTGAAGGTTTGAAATAATGATGGCGAGGACCCGCAGATGTTTCTATACATGGTATTACAACTCAACACACAAACAGGGTTACACATTTACATCTTTAAATTGAGTTTTAGCGCCTCACGTTCTATAAAGCAACCATTGGAATAGGGCTTTTAGGTAGGTGTATACATATGCTCATAATTTATTTTGAATTTGTATATGGTACGTTATTCTTGTGGATGTATTTGTTCAGTAACCAAACTCTATTCATCAATTATTAGTCATTTGCAGTGATCACTTTGCGCACAATTTTTGAACTGTTGAATATTTAACTACTTTTACTTACGCTAAATATGTTCGGAAAAAGCTAGCATATTGAATTTGATTTTTATATTTTCATTCCATTAACTTCTAGTTTGTTCTGTATGCATATCATGAGTTCTGCATCGTTATTTGTTCTGTGTGTTCTAGATATTTCGCTCTTTGAGCCAAATTGGACAAAATTACAACAAAATTAGGACAAAGAAAGTAACTAAAATTTTTTATTTTAATCGATCGTGATTACTTGAAACATAATTAACAATTATAGATTGCTAATCATTTTTTTATTCAGGGCATAATGTTGCTGTTGTTTTTTTTGCCACTGCTATGGTTGCTGGCTCACAATAAAGAAGGCAACGGTTGTAAGAAACGATTACTAACTTTAAGCGTAGGTTTATTCAAACAAGTTTTGACACGATCTTCTACAACCAGTTACGAAAAGGTCTAGCCTTTTCTATATATATATATATATATATGGGGCTCGTATAGTGGTGGGAGGTACTTCGGTTAACGTTAGAAAATATGCTGGTAACAGTTATTGGAATAAGTTCGATTCCACAACGATGACGTCACGACACGATTTTATCAAAATGGTGTGCATGATGGTAACATGCTAAGTTAATTGTTATTACCAGCCTCTTGGCGTGCTTCACCTATGTATTATTATTATGTTTTATTCCGACGTGTATTTCAGTTTTTATAGCTTGCACAATAGTACATATAGGCATTTACACTATTGGCGTGACGTTTCAGGTATGACACTATAGTGCACAAAAAAGGTATTCTATAGAATAAAGCCATGAACTAGTTACAAGTCATTTAGGATAATTTTCTCATTGAAAATAATGGTAATTTTTGTTGTTTTAATGACATCATTGTTAATTAACACTTTCTAATAATCACTATCCATACATCTTTTGTGGATATGAATCATTATTAATCTCATAATCTTTTCTCATTTTCTCAGTTATAAACCTACATCTGTCCATTCTGTATATATGGGTATTAACTTTATTAACGTAGCAGCTTTTTCACGTCAGCGCTTTCTAGATAACCTTAACATACTTTAGCTTATTTGATTTAAGTAACTTGTTCAAGCTATACTACGCTAGTATAAAGTTCCTCGCTAATTTATTCTCTTTATTTCACTTTGAAATAGTCAGTCAGTTAACTTGTATCTACAAATTTGTTCGAATCTATGCCCTATTTTATCATGATGCACATGGGACATGGACATAGGCCACATGCGCAGCAGGCGTAGATCGCAGTACCCATATGCCATTATATCATTTTATAGTTGTGTGTATATATATTTTGTAATAATAATAATTGATGAAAGAGCCATTGATGATATCGGATTACGCGAAAAAGCTGCTCAGCTTAAACATCGTGTTGAAACTAGACGAGATTTGTTACCGCCAACGCTCGAATATTGTAAAATCACGAGGGGATAGCTAAAGCTGTGAAGAGATACTTCGGCTCGTTTTCGGTACGAATGACTGATTTTCAATTATTAGATTTTTGTTTTCGATTCTATCCAAAAATAAGATACTGTGACACAGTAAAACACATTGAACACATATTGAATGTCCCCCGCGAATTTGCTCACGGGAAACAACAAAGTGTTTCACTAAACAGCACTTTATAAATGTTACCTTAATCTTTAATATATATATATATATATATATATATATATATATATATATTCATTCATTCATTCCTCAGTTTATTACATTATTTAGGTCTAAATAATGTTCGGTACTACATGTTTAACACCATATTCACCATACCCATTTCTTTTTTTCATATTAGTTTGCAATGCAGCTCTATTTAGCTCAAATCAAATATTGCTATAACATAAAACACAGCAGGTATATATATAAGAGGAGGCGGCGCTAGCTAAAGTAAGTCCAAGCATTTAAGGGATTGATCTGGTGTGTAAAAGGTATCTAATATTGCCATCAAAAGTAACCGAATTGCCTAAACTACCCAGAGTCCATGTACTTTCTACTAGCATAGACAGTGTCTGAAGCAAAAAATTATCCAAATGCCAAATGGTCACGATACTAATATTCGTCTACAACGATCGCTTCTAGTGCCTACCTCTTGTTTTTATAATACCGTCGCTGATTCTTAGGCTACACAAAGAAAAACTCACATTGCAGAGAAAGCAGAATACTCCCGTTGTTGACTTATTGGCGACACTTTAATATGAATGGAAGTTTCTTTTATATTTCCGGTTTTGATAACATGCTTCTATGCATTTGTTAACGAGAACATCCGAGTAAAAAGTTGCTCGTTGTTTGTATACTATCCTATATTATCATTCCATTACGCTTATTGTTATTGTTCAGCTGGAACAACACATATATATATACATGGATTACAAAGCAGTGCATCCTTAGTCATTATAATGCTTCATGATGCGAGGCGGATGGCAATGTAAGTGACTGTACGCAACATTGTGTATAAGCCAGTCGCCAACTAACATTATGGACAGCATTTTGCTACTGGTATTTATCATGTAATTTTATATATAAGAGTTTCTGAGTTGTCTTTTCCTAGTTTTTTTTTTGTTTACCTATTTGCAGCCAGACGCCTACCTAATGCCACGCTCCGCGGACGGTTACGAAGTTTTCATGTGATAATGATATTATAGCGCACTAGTTTCTAAAAAGCGTAAAATAAGTTAATGTTGTTATATTACATTATAGCATTATTTCATTGTCGTTTTTTTTGTTTTGCTTACTTCTAATGATGACTTCCAAACTTCTAGAATAATGGTTAGCTTCTCCGACTTGGTCATTAATTATTAAGCAGTGCTGAATGATACGGCCCACGATTATAGTAGCATTCATTATCTACTCATCACACAGAAGTAGTGTCGAGGATTGGATCGCAACTCCAATAACAATTACAGAGTCAATGCGGCCCCGTCGTCTATGCCGAGCCAAACATAAATGTATGGTGATATCTGTCTTCATTTTGATGGCTAAATAATTAATAATAGCATCTTTGATAATAAAAAGCATATAGAAACTTTAAATGGTTCAATGCATTGTATTACCTTTAGAGAAGGTATATGATAAAATATATCCACCAAGCTCACCTCAAGCTAGTAGACGCCCGGGTGGCTCGAAAGTGGCAAATCTTTCATTCAAACATTTTTCACTTCTTATGTTTAACTACAATAGTCTTTGATCACACATTTAGGTTAATTTAAGCTTTTGTTTTAATCAGACGGTAGCAGAAACACCATGAGGATTTCTTTCATAATATGACGAGGATGAGAAAGCTTGCGTACGTCACTTTGTTCCATTCACCGCTCTGTTTACGAGATTACGTTAGCCAAGTATTTTAGCTGGCCGGCCAAGAGTCCATCGATCAAATTGTTTTTAATAATTGTGCCTTCCATGTAATATAATGATATTGTGTAGATTCTACTGTTATTTCGTTGCGTTTACACTGAGAAATCACAAGAAGTGATTTCATTTCAGGGCTCGTATTGAGTATTCAATAATAAATTCACCAACTGATCAACAATACACGCTTTCAGTGTCTTTGTTATGCTTTGTTTGAGTGTAAAAATTTAGGCTTGTTGTTCCACTTTTCGTATTACCTGGTGTAGTATTATGTATTATCTAAAGCATTAGGATCTCTTATTAGAGCTAGCATTTTCCATATTTGTATTATTATTATGGCAATATTAAACAATAGCTTACGGAGAAGGTATTTCAGCTGCATAGCGGAACACACATTCTCTAACACTGAGCAGTCCAAAGACAGCTAGGCAGAACCAAGCAAAACTTTTAATAATAATAATAATAGTTAATTTCAATTATCGATCCGGTTCTATTTCTTAGTTGACCCCTAGAAATATATCTAGAGTACTTGTATTTTGCCTCTACTCAGTTCCGTCATTCCCGTAAGAGTTCAACACAACATTACAAACGGTGGAGCTTATAGACAAATTTTGAATCTAGTTGTAATGTAACATAACATCTAATCATTCGTTTTAAGCAAAACTTGTATTAACTGCTGGAAAATCGTTACCTTAAATCTCAAATTTCAAATTTTACATATTTTTAAAGCCTCAGCAATTGACAGGCAAATCGAGTGCCACAATATAGTGAGATGTTATGAAAATAATTTCCAAGAAAAGATCTAGATCAATTGCTGGTATTATTTCTTACTTTGTTATAATTTACTGTATTCATGGACGCCACAAGATAGAACAAAATCGTTGTTTAATTGGCTATCTTCTCGGCTTCTCTGGATTTAAAATTGTCCCACTCATATTGAGGACGTAACTACAAGCGCGGGTTTCTGGAACACCGCTCTAAGTTTTGCGGTTAAAGCTGTCATATTTAGTAAAATTACCATTGGATAGCTATCGGTCACTTTTTCTTAGATTGTTGTGACTTTTATCTAGTCTTTTAGATCCCTCCGTGCAGCACAGCAAAGAAGCAAGGTAAATATAAGCCCAATAATTTGCAGTCCAACGGCTGCTGCAACAACTCCGCCTGCAAGAGTAGCATATTGTGTGAGACCTCCTAAAAGGACTGACAGACAACCGTTAGAGTGAAGCGCTTTAGTCGCTGCACCGAAAAATTGAATTTGACGCGCAGCGTCGCAAACTAAAGTGTCCTTGGACTCGCAACATGAGGGAGGTACCTGGAAAGGTGGAACGAAACAAAAAGTATACAATTAATTTATAAATACATTAATTTATTTATATTTATGTTTACAAGCTTATATTTGTTTTTATTTATGTAGCATATACCATTAACGGGGCTCGAACTACCCATGAAGGTAGTTACGTATTTTCGATGTATTAACTTTATTTATGTTTGCGGTACAACCATTTTGTGCATGCAGCGGAGATTGTTTATAGAGAAGCAGAGAATGCTATTGTGCCATGGATTCGAGTCTTAGGCTGAAAGCTTAGCCTTACTGATAATAAAAATTACTGGTTAATGTAAAAAAGTTATCGAAAAGTTTTCTGAAGTTTCAAGAGTTTCCGAAGTAATAGCTTAAGTGACATTTAGTGAATATTTTAAATATTAAAGCATTGACGTTTAACATACGATGTCGATGTAGTACATTCGACAAACTAGTACCATGTGTTACAATTCAAAACCGATATACCGGGAACGGCAGACGCATATGTGCATACCAAGTATGGTACCTAAATTGGCGTTTTTTCCTATATATATTTTCTAAGATTGTATTTAGATAAAGACAATCTTCGAGCCTTTGAAAACTATCTTTATTGAAAACTGCCGAAAAAGTTTGCCGTATGGATGTTTTTTTTCGGACTTTTCAGAAGTCGTATAAAAACTGGCAATATCGTAGACTATCGATTTCGGACAAAAAGGAAAGTTTTTAATTTCTATATTCTAATATTACACCAAAAAAAATTATATCAATTTGTCTAGTAAGCACAATTCCAAAATCATGTTATCAACCAGACATATTTTACACATTACTCATTGCGCTACAGCTTCGAAATGTTTCACGTGCTTAGAATGAAGCGCACAAGTTTCGATCAATCGCCTGAATCGGAACATAATTGCTTTGAACCTTACCGGGAAAAGTCTAACGACGTCAAATCGTATGGTACGAACTCCCCCCGGCAGATTATGCGTTCATGTATCTTATTTAACAATTTCGTGCTCATTAAAAGCATAGAGGTCAAACTAATCCAGGTTAAATCGAACAACGTCTTTTTAGTCTGATATATAAACAAGTTTTTTATGGGCTAGAATAACCGCATAGTGCGATCTCTAAGCTCCACCAAACAATTTTTATTTAACTGTTGATAATCCTCCTTATAAATTATTTAGTGGAGCTTAGAAATTGCACTATGCGGTTATTCTAGCCCATAATTTTTTTTTATATGTAGAGCGAGAGAATACGGCAGTTTCGTAGTTAGATAAAGATGCGGATCAACTTAAAAGATAATTTTCAATACAAAATCAGCGCCGCCTTTCAGGTACCATTCGGCCCGTGCACATCGCGCATTGCGTACTCTGTAGACTTGAGCTTTTAGGTTAACGGGGTCCTATAGTATCGAACATCGATGTTTTCATACATCACACAAGAGACCAGTTGCGACAGACCCATCAGTTATAACTGGCAAACAATGGAGGTGTTGGGGTTCCTTTACGTGTCTTCAACAACCGTATTAATGACTTCGTCCATGCGAACTTTTTGTGAGTGCCTAAGGCGGGGCGGGACGATATATACGAACTTAGCAGCTTTAAACCATCGCACTAAACTGCGCAAAAAATACTAAAAAGTGAAGTCTATAATGCTGTCCTAAGCACTGAGCCTTGAAACAACAGTCTCTGTAAAAAAAACCCAACGAGTGCCATTCTTTGATTATAGATCACGATCAAGCGGCATTTCTCTCCGGTTCCTGCAAAGAATATCTCATCTGTAGTTACGATTTGGATGGATCACAAACGTTTGAACCTAGGTGGAACGTCGGGAGCAGATGGCCCTATATATCTACAAAAGTTATCGGAAAAATAACTTAGTTTAGGGTACACATGCATTTAGAGCTTGACCAGCATCTTTATCAATTAAACATAAACATTTTTCGCTACGTGTAAGGTTTTTACACCTCTCTTCACCGTCACGTTACAAATACGGTCAAAATAAACACTGACCCTATAAGCACCGATTGCTTCAGGAACAACGCCGACCACGTTTCCTAAGAAACTACGAGGCCCTGCAAAACCAAAATATCAGGTGTATTCAAGGTTAGGAAACAAAATCAAGTGTATCTGTAGCATAAAGATCTCCTCGGCTATCGAAACAATAGAATGAAGCTATTGAGTACAATACTTTGATAAAATATCTTGTCCAATATTATGTGGTACATCAGTACCCAAAATATGCTTCTGAAATAGACAGCCAACTTCTAAATATTTTTTAATAATCGTTCTTTGCTTTAGAGTTATTTTAAAAGCAATCAATATGTTTTTTGTTCATTTTATTAGGTTTGTTAATAAAGATAAGAAACAACTATTCCGTATCTGTTATATTAGTTAGTTTTGCAAATTTAAGGAGATAACCTGATCTGAATATATCCATACTAGCATCTAAATCATCAAAACGTTTTTTTTTGGCTCTCTGAAGAACGCACAGTGGTGCTACACCTTCTAAAATTAAAAACGCTAAACGAAGACGAGAAGTACTGTTGGGCAAGTTCTTCAACGCGTGACCTGACACAAACTCCTGCTCACAACGAATAAATTAGGGTAAGTCGTGTGAGGGTCAAAACTGGATCCACATGGCGAATCATCGTGTTCCTTTTCTTCACATAACGAACAAAGAAGACGACGCTGGTTTTCACGAGTTCGTTTAAAATACGAAAAACGTTTTTCGAATGTTCAAAGAGAACAAAGCAGATTAAAGTCGTGGTAACATGTAGGGAATAAACGAATATGTAAAAAATGCAAAATGGACAAATTGGTTGATCAGTGTTGCAATGATGGCACTTTTCGAAAGCGATAATCAATCATCTGCGTATTTAGAAGGAAAGTATTCAATATATATATATATACATATATATTTTTCTGAGGTATAATTTGCTCGTAAGGGTCAGCGAAGTATGTGAAGTAATATACACAACTGTACAGCGGATAACGCGTTATTCCGACTTCTTGGAAAAGGACAATATGATCAAAATGGACCCTAGATTTAAAATGAGAATCAAACGGGAAGTTCACATCTGTAAAAAGACCTACACTATGGTGTTTAGATAAAAAATAATGCGAAATTGTCTTCTATATAACGACATGGCCGCTAAGTGACCACATAAAATTAATAAGTTGTATAAACGCTATGGGGCAAAGGAACAAATTACTATTGAAGTTTGAAGCCACTTGTATCGGCTATCACATGAGCCATGCATCAAGTAGCTGGATCTGTGGACAAAAGCGAAAAGGCAAGGTTAAATATTACACAAATACTAAAAGCATAAGAAATTATGTACAGCATTAAAAGTTGCCAAAGTACATTAGATGAACTTGGCCGCCTGCTCAAGGTTATTTTATTGTCAGCAAGCTAGAAAGATATTATAAACAAGATTACTGATCGACGAAAATATGAAACAACATGAGCGGAGATATCTATTTTTCTAATATTTAGATTTTAAATATATAGTTTTCGGAGCTATTCTACCAATCACTGAGATACAACTTTTGCGGACCTTTTATGTGACTTAATGCTGCCGTTTCTGAACGATGGTGCACCTATGTTCATAAGCACATGCATCCCATTTGGACACCGTAGCCATTAAAGCAACTCTAGTATTCTGATATATATTAGACATTGAGCCTGTACTGTTCGATAACTGTCGTCCTTTTGTCCACCTGACAGATGAAAGACAAAAATGGTGAACTGCTTTAGAGATTGACTTGAAGAGGTATAGAACACTTAAAGAGGGTCTTCGCAATGGCATTTCTTTTTGGTCAATCATTTCAACGAAGCTGGCACACGAGAAAACAATATGAAAGGATGTTATCAGGCAAGAATAATACGGATATCAGGCTTACTAACATGTTTGAAAGGTGGAAAAACTGCAGCGAGTCTTCTGAGGCGAAGACTTCTAGGAAACGATGTACTTTATGATACAAGCAGAAATAAAGGTAATAAATCTGTAAATAGCGTACAAGAAAACTTTTAATTGTAAATTTGTATATAATTGTCTGCTCTATACAGTCATCAAATCTTATTTGCTTAAACGAAAACTTGTTACCAACTGCGGTGGAGTCAGGAAAGATTGGAATCCCACAGAGGCGCATTTTTTTTGTTGATTCTGTTCATAATCGTATTGGCTACAGTGATTAACAATATGTCAAAAGCCTTTTCATTGCCACAACATAATGGAGCTCTCTTAATTATCTAGCCGGAAAATCGATAAATCTGATAACTTCCTTAAAATAGCAGAGACTGCTCGAAGATGCGGCTTGCACATAGGGAATTATTATTAGAGGCATGGAAAACCAAAGCCTTCAACATTAGCTGAGGGCATCTGTGAATGTGTTTATAAAGTGAATTGACTCTGTCTGCTTTATCAGCATATCAATTTAAGAGTTCCTCGGTATTAATTTTTAAGAAGGTACAAAAATTAAGCTAAGAAATATAGGACGTGTAATTAAAGTAGAAAATACATAAAGGCATGTGTAGAATAACGTGAGAGGTTGCTCCAATGAGTGCAATGAAGATAGTCAAAACATTAATCTGCGCTAATTTGGACTACGCTTTTGCTTCCTTTAGTAACTTACTAAAGAGACATTTAAGTGCAATAAATTTAATTGATGTCATACGTAATAATATTAGATTAGGTGTGCTTGATATTATTGCTTTGTAGGTTGTACTCGCTGACAATTCACTGTGCCTATAAAATCCCAAGACTAATTTGTCTTGGAGTGCCTGGTATTATCGCTCCATTAAGGGGTATCAAGTAAAGGTGTTTCTGCTTGATGACCAAACTCTAGCAGCAATATCGAGACTCACGGGCGATATTCTGGTCCCGTAAAAACATGTTATCTGCTTGACTATTTTGGAACACGTGTTGAGTTCAACCAGAATTTTGTGTGTCGCTGAGAAAGAATTATTGTATCTGAAAAATGACTGTAGATCTATAGAACATTTTTTCGCATAAACAAATAATTACTCGTAGAAAAATTCATATACCCCTGCTTGTTACACTACTTCCAGAATAGAGCTTATATTTTATTGGATAAAGCAAGTGGAAATGAATATTTAATACTCCAAGGTTTTGAATGAATTCAATATTAAATCTATTTTCAATTTTTTTTAAAGTTACACTATATTGTTCACACACAGAGATACCGAAGCTTCTTGCCTATTTGTGATCACGGTCTACTATAACCCGACTATTAATACGTACCTTTTTAAAATAAGAATAATAATTTGATTCTGTAATTAAGCTAGTAATTGTGCACCTAAGCTCGACATACTGCAACAAGTAACAGGTTATGTAACTTACAGTGGACATCTTATTTACAGAGTGCGACATGATATCTAAGAAGTAGTATATGATCTTAAGGATATAATAATAATAATAATAATAAATAAAGACTTCTTTTTGTAAAACGCACTTAGGCGGTTATTATCAGGTCACGAAACTCACTGATTTTGACCGCAAATCGAGGCAACCAATTTCCTTGCAACATCAGGCAGCTGTCCCGTAGAGATTACCCAACCAGAGCTATAAAATAATAATTACCGAGGGCATTTATCTAAAGTTACGTCTGTAGTAAACGAGATTATAAAGCCATATTGTGTTTGATATAAACGAGTAAGCTCACTAAAGGAAGTAGATATCTAGACGCCAAATAATTATTCTTTCAGATGCATCCCTTATCTCAATATAAAGTAAGAAAGATATATATACTCTATTGATATATACCAGTGATTCCGTTGTATTTGGAATTCGCCCAATCGGATGCTCCAATGATACCGCAACACTTAAAGGTTGACTGCAGCTGATCGATACGTTTGTTGAAAAAGCTATTTGTATCTGTGGGGGAGTACTCCTCTTGAATAACAAATGACAGTTGCTTCTTAATCTGTAAAGTAATAATCAAAAGTGTCCAAACTATTTTTACAAACACCGCTTACCTTCGCGGTCAAATCGAGTTACCACATACCACATCCTACATGGTAGCGGCTTCTGCATGGAAGAAAAATAGCAAGGAAGAAAAACTAGCTTATTTTCAGTAAAAGAGCTAGCCGATAGGATCTTTACATAAACTTTTAATAGGTATTACTCTTCATAACTTTCAACTTCTATTACAATCTATAACTTGTCTTACCGATTCGCGAATGGGTTCTGATTGACTCCAGACCTGCGCGCCACCCCCGACTTCGACTACAATCACACAGACCATTAGCACAAAGAAGGTACACAGCATACAAGGGGACTCGCGAATTGCTCCACAGCAGCCTAAGAACCCGAGTATTACTACAAATACCGGGTATCAACAGCAGAATAATTGTTTGGTTAGCACCATTTACTAGCAAACGATTGGATAATGGCAGAAATTACAACGCCTTTTCGCGTCTTATTTTGATCGGCCGAAAAATTATAGTCAGCAGTGGTTAAAGTGTAATATAGGAAGCGCTTGGCGAATGCAGAATTTTTATACAAGTTACGAATTATTCTGAATCCTTAATAGTAAAATCTTCTAACTTCAAGGTTAACGAACCCAAAAATGAACCGATGGCAAACAGGGCATATATCGCTATCAGGAACTCTTGCACATCAGCCTCACCGCCACCTAGAATATACACAAACCATTATGTTAATAAGTTACCATGCATGTCTGCTTACTCACTTCAGGTCTTTCATCTCGTTGAAACCTAGATGAAGCATCATACACCTGTAAGAGCAATTGAAAATTCAGTTCTTATTTGGAACACAGCATCAATCAAACCAAACGGCTCTAGCGTTAAATCTAACTGAGAAATGTAAACCTCACAGATAGGGTTTTAGAAGATCAGGCCATATCACTTGTTGATTCAAACTTTATTAAATTAAAATGCTTTTATTGAGAAGGGTTATGTGTACAGATATAGTAGAGTACAATAACTGTAAATAGATAATTTTACCAGACATTTTTTACGTACAATTACGATAAAACCCACCATCAAAATTACTTAAGGTGACTAGCGTTACGATGTTAGTTCGCTCAACATGTGGAAATATACATTTACAATTAATTCACTAAGTTTTTCTATTCGCATACTTGGTACACCTTGTTCATATCTTAGTACATCAAGACTTTTGTTGGTATTTAAAATCTTATTGCACAACATATGTCGATTTTTCGTATGGGTTTAAAACTAGCAATTAGTCGGGTGTTATGCTTATGATAACCTACGCTCGGTTCGCAGCAGCCGCGCCGAATTTCTGCGTATGCGTTCCCCCAAAAAGATCAACAGTG
>NW_019213457.1:443523-523614 GCF_002532875.2 Varroa jacobsoni
CTTGGACACAATACAGGACATTTACTAATGAATACGGTGATACTACTTAAATACCACCATGCTGACGCATTTGAGCTCCTTGCAGCTCATGGCTTTCTTCGTCATTGTTTGACAAGCTGTACGCCTTTAAGTCTGCTGATGTACTTGTGTGTAATGTTATTTCCATGGTTCAATGGTTATATTTACAGATACAGCCTGCTGCCAACAAAAAAATCTAATGTTTATTTTTAAAAACCTCAGGTTTTCCAAAAGCAAAAGAAAACTAATACTGCCAAATCTTTAAAAAACCGAGGGAAACGCAATCAAATATTCCCTTTTTGTTTATACTAATAACCCAGTTATGGGTTATATCAACTGCTTGTATGGTCGTATTTCGCGCTACTATTTATCATTAACTCCTCTACAGCTAGAAAACTATGTACTATATCTGAGCCGATAGAGTTTTTCAAATATGTTAGAATGATGTTTACAGACACAAGCCGATTTTCTGCCCAATTTCTAGTTTGTTAACGGTCAAGTATTATGTACCATCGAAAAGTAAGCCTATCACAGTTTCTTCCGGGTTATACAGTTATCTCGATTTTATAATTCAGGTTGCTTCAAGTTCAGGCACTAAAGTAGATATATAATTTATCTAGGTGCAACAATTTATACATTTCAGCAAATAAATACTAGAAGTGCAATATTAAAAAACAACATATAAAACGTAAAAAATGTTTAAAAGATGAAGAACCGGAAACTAAATATTAAAGAATTATAAACTGAATATAAATATAAAATAAAAATCTAGTCACCACATTAACTTGTTCTCATTCTTTTGGTTTGGAAATTGGTTTGCAACTGCTTTCATTTCTTTAACTAGTCTCCATTTGTTATTGTATGTTCTCTATAGAAATTCTAGCACTTTGTAGGATGGTGTGTTCATCTTAATCGAACTTAGAAAGGGAATTTCATCACCCGGACAAAGTTATTACAATAAGTTAAAATAACTAATGCAACAGGTTTGTAAAGCTTGCCATTCCCATGTGCAACTTGTTCGTTAGCAGATGACAAATCTGGAAAAAAGTCAGTAAGATTATCCGCAAGATCTAATGCATAAACTTATAATAAAATCTATACAAGGTTGAACAAGTGTTTATCTACAACGCAACGATAGCATGACCGCTTATCTCTCATGTAAACCGGATTCACCACGTACTCTGGTTACTAAAAATCTTTAAGAATATGTTGCTCAAGTTCGAGTTATTAAGATGACCTCAGTGATGGTGTAGTAACAACGGGTTTGCCTACCAAACTTAGAAACACAAAAGGTAGCCGAGAGGTCAATTGTCTGAAAGAGTTCTTAACCACAGTATCTGATGTACAACTTGAAACGCTGAAGTCGTTACTTAAATAGCTGTGCGTTATTTAAAATGAGCTCGCTAGATGCCAGGAGTACTTCCCTTATATTATTAAAATTGAGCAAGTTCAAAAAAATTAAACTAAATCACCACAATAATTAAACTTCGCCGATGAGCTTATGAACAGTGCGAAATGTATGTAATTGATGTGAGCACGACCAATCAAAAATCCTCTGAAAGCTCCACCCATCGTTCTTTATCAGAAAATTCCTAAATCAGGGCAGAAAATTCAATAAGCCATGCAAATCTTGGTGAGAAACATATCCCCAGCAGACTGTTAATATGAACCGCCCGTAAGTCAGCAGATTCTTCATTGCATATAGCGCACTACTGGGAAGATCGCTATCTAACAAGCTTTCCAGCTATGTCAATTGTGTTATTTTCAACAACAGCTGAACCTAACATATAATAAAATAGTACTATTTCACAGCAGAGATGCACCTCAACTTTTGCTTCTCATATCTTTATAAGATTTATCAGAATTTAAAAAGGATACGTTATTCACTCAACAGTTTAACATACTTAAACCGAAGTGTTCTAATCGGATCAAATTCGTATTAGACTTTGGATTTTACTCGGGTATTTGTGTGCACATATATGTTCGAATATCGATGCTCGTAAGGTACTTTAAAAAGCAAGTAAAAAGTTTATGCAATTACACTCCTTAGGTGAGTAAATAATTCAGTTTGCCTCTTTTAACTAGCTATACAACTTCAACGCGTGTACCTGACTACTCATTATACTTAGGCAAATACTTAGACTAACAAACATTTCTGAGCTTTTAGTTTCTTTACGGAACTTAAGTGTATTTCCTTCTAATATGGGATATCAAACATATTTACAGGAAAAAAAAAATGGATGTATTCTAAATACGCAAGCAATAATGATATATCATAAAATATAAGCAATAATGATATTAGTACTTATTCTCTTTGAAAATTGCCTTTATGAGGTGAATAGGAGCCCTTAAATATTAGATTGCTAGCTTTGTTAGCTTTACCGAGTTGTTTCCCTCGAGCTCGTGCCGAAAAATAAACCTATGCCGTATAACTGCCCGATTAAATAAACAAGGTGAATAGTGACAGCCAATAAATATATTCTCGTTTTTTGTATATGATACATCAGTTTGGGCGTACTGATAATACATTTAAAGTGGCTAAGCTAATGTTTCTGTAAATTTTATGGTTTGACCTTTTTGCCTGATTAGCAATGAACCAAATTAATACACTATTACAAGAGAGAGAATGCCCTGTTTAAGATTTGCCCTTTACTGCCAATAACTCAGTAAATTACTAAAAATGAAGCTGAGCATAAGTAATTGGACCTTATGGAACTTTGTTCACCACAACGCTATATACCTATAAAGCATTCTAGTAATTACAGCTAGATCAGTTAGAGCTAAAGACCTTATACAGCAAATAAGTGCTAACTGTATGAGCCTCTTAAACGTACATCCCTCTTGTTACACGTGGCAAAATTAGTCGCTACAGGTATAGTTTTGCAAGCCACCACGATAGGTACATTGATATTGCGCAAAACTTTTTCTGCTCATCTGCTAAATGAGAGTCAAAAAAAGACAATGCAAATAACATCCAGATAGTTTTTCTTTGTAATAAACCTAATAAAGCTCCGTTCTTTGAAATCGATTAAGCATCTATTTTAAGCATTTATTTTTAGGCAGAAACACTTTAGAGCGATAAATATTGGAGTCTGTATGCCTATCGATTCGGTGCTCACTACCAAATAAGTCGTTTGGCTTGAATTTGGTTTGATTTCGGGTGGCCTCAATTCTTCCTCACATATATGTCTACGATCCACTTTTTCAGGTTTGATATCGATATAAAATGTTTGTCAACAATTTGCATTTAAGGAGATGAGTATCGATTAGACCGTGTCATTAGTCGCAACATTCTGGTGCTCTGGTATGCGCGTTGGAGTTTTGATACGGTGTCTGTTAACTTATAGCTGTAGCCAGTTCTCCATACGTCATTACAGGACACAGAAGCTTATTTTTACAGCCCTCTATAGTTCTGCTGCCATCTTTTGCCGCTCTACTTTTATTTTTAGTGCTGTTTTGGATACTAATTTTGAACAAAACCTCAAACAAATTCGGACACCGTTGACGGTGATCGATTCCACCCAACAAACTTTTTCACTTAATTCACCATTTTTAACTATCTATAATAGTTGTAGGCTTATTTATGTTTCTGCAGCTATCGCAAAGTCTCGACGCGGCTAAACGTTTCAATTTGGCACTTTGAAGTATAGTTGTTACAAAGAGTTGTATTGGATAATGCTCTGAATATGCGAACTGCATGACAGAGGCTCAGGCATAATCTTAATCACCAAATTTCAGGTTTATTTTCACATAAAAAAAACATTAGTTTTGAACGGGGTGTATACTTTATATTAGACGTTATACCTTTGATTTATCTTAGTTCACAAAAAATGACTAACAGTACCTTGAATCATGTCAATACTTATCGCCCTGTTCGCACCGATCGTAAATGCACATGCGAATTAGGCCGAATCGAGGAAGATCAGTTCTTTCAGTTTCTCTATAAAATTTGGGATCGATAACATCCCATTCAATACAAACCAGGTACCTAACGACCAATGCTGACTCATCAGCCTATGTAGTTCCGAGATATCATCATTCAGTTGAATGACTGTTATAGAACATTAGATTATACATTTTTCGAAATCTGGTCAAAGAGAATTTTGACCTGCGTTTTTTCTTTTGAAAAACGCTGTTGCCCAAATAACCTAGTGCATATAGCCTCAGCATCCTCTATTTTATGCACACTTACAATCTAAAAAAAGTAACACTGGCGAAATCCCATGTATACTTCTTAGCGAAAAAAATTGGTTTTGCCGGAAGTACCGAATTTTGCACAGAGATATGACTTTCAGCAGTATAATAACAAAATTTAGCAAATTTTGTTTCGGTAAAGAGTCGCTGTTGCCTATGTTTAGTATTTCTTGCGACTCAAGATGCATACGCAATGAGCTGAAGTTTATGATTTACGCTATGCAGTTAAAATTAACTTAAACTTAAAGCCGACGGTCTAAATTATTTAACTCCTTACGCTGCCATAATAGAATCCATGTTTAAGGTTTTTTTGATATGTTACGTTTTTCAAATACTTTTCTTTTAGCCTTGCTGACCTAATATTAAGATAAGTCAAACCAACATTAAGTAGTACAAACCAAGGGTATCCGCATGCACACATTTATGTAATTTGAAACGTAGCAAAAAGCAATTTCATTGTATCATTCTAATGTTGTGACTTTGCTTTCACTCACTATAAATATTTCACATATTTATAAAAAAAAAATTTGAAATTATAAATTACACAAAATATGCGTTTTTTTTTACTACGAAAAAAGCTGATTCTACCTACACGTATGCACAAGCGTTCACCAATTTCGACAAAAGCTAATAGCTCTAAACTTCCGTTTCTCTTTTTGTTTAACTAGACGCTTCATATTTGTGCGGAGTTGAACTATGCTTCCAAGAAAATCGGAACAACGTGCGGTAGCTTTAGAAAGAACAATGAGTCTCATCAAAGTGTTAAACTAGTCATTATGTAAAATATTACATACAACTATAATAGAAAATTATTTTTCCATTAAAAATGTTTAATAAGGTAGGCGGGAAAAAGCGTTGAAGACTAGAAAAGGATATATTGCGACCAGAACCGTGCATTTTTAATATGTTATTATTGTTACACTAGAGAGTATTTCCGAAAAATTTAAGAACAATGAAATTTAGAAAAGCCCATATGGTGCCTGAGGTGAAGTTTCGGAGGACTACTTCGAGGGTTCACTACGCTAATACACCAGCTCAGATTTTGCTGCTTGTATCAGTTATTTGTCATACCTTTTGATCTCCATTTCACCCCATATCTTGCATTTATCCAGCCTAGATCCACGTTACTTTTTTTGTCTTTAAGATTTAATAAATCCTTCAGAAAGAATAGATGCGAGCCGTTAGACGAGATCAATGAAAGCTCGTTAAAATAACTGAGCTTTATCTCAAACATCAATGAATGTTTCGGAGACTAGAAAACAAAATGAACTGGCGTATCGAATAAAGGAAAATTATTTTTACGGCGACAAAAACACTTTGGAAGATCAGCCTCAAAACTTTTTAATTAACTCTCACATCCGTATTTTCCCAATTTAAATGGTAGTCTTCAAACACTGAGATATATTCTTAAACAAAGGTATCCAACAAAGAAGATGGCAAAAACCCTGCTCGAATTTTGGCGCTTAACACGACGACGCTCGGCACACATGTTTACATGGAGAAAAACCCATTCTTCTAATATTAGCTACTACATTAGCAGCACTCCAGGAAGTTAGTCTCCAAACCAAGAATGTAGAAATAGTTGTTGATTGCAACTCCATTTCAATGAAACAGCTACTTCTTAAAAATTCCATGTCTTACAGTGATAACCGATGAAATCGTGTAACCAGAATCATCTTTGTAGTAGTCTCGGTTGCTAAAACTATTTCTCTTTCTATTGCCTTGATAAAAACCTTTCTTATATGTAGTGATACAGGCTTAACATCTACAAAATGGCCTAACAACATAACAGAAGCACTCTCTTTTTCAAGCTATCCAGAAAATCGCGAGATCTCCACTCGTTGAGCTTTATTTCTTCTGCAACAACTTGAATGTGGTATGGCATGCTTCCAACCAGCAAAACAATAAGCGGTCGGATTGCGGTATTCTGCACAAAGAATACGGCGAACTGCTTGAAAGCACTGACGACCCAGTGCCATAGTAGTTACTTTGGTAGAAGCTATACGTAGATAAAAACCGTAAAGGCAATAGTAGCTGTGGCAATAGCAGCACCGTACAACGGTTAAGCTGCTATCAACATATGTATGGGAGAGGCGAATTTTTTTTATATTTATTTAAGAGTTGTAGCTTAGGGAATGACAAAGCGTACTAAGTCGACCTATCACTAGCAAAAACGATTAGGATGCATCGGGAGGCTTTTCTTGTCAGCATTGATTAAATATCAGTTCTCAAATCTTGTGTGTGTAAATAAGAGTTACCATCGAATTGATAACTGACTATGCCACCACGCAATGCAGTTTGTTTTGAACAACCATGTTTACCATCCGTGAAAAGAAGTAATCAAGGTCAGATAGAGACGCCTTTCAGGACAATAATAAAATGCCAGGTATCAATTCTCAAAGTGCATTTTTATCAATTTTTGTTTCTTCCGCCTATATATTTGTTTCCCAGTCATAATTATATATTTGAAAATACAGAGTAAATAGCATAAGAGCTGCCTGTGTTCCAACAATACGGGTAACTTGGGACACGCGTGTTATTAGTCCGAGTCGTAAAAATACCGTTCCTTTCTCTTGGTAAATCGACATTATTTCGTATGCCTTATAGTACTAAATTCTATTTATACATACACTATTTTTCGACCTGCCTGCCCGTCTAGAAATAAATGGTACCTGTAAGTGATAAATTAAACCTTTGGTATCATACAATGTTTCGTGTATACAATATTTTTCGAGGGAAATATGCTCTTTTTCCTTTCAGGCTCAAAAATAAAGACAAAATTATATCCTAGAACAAAAAAATGCACTGGTTACTATTGGCCAAATCAATTGTCTTTAAAATAGAAACGTATGTCCCCTATAGTTGTTTGTTCGTTTTGGCTTGGTTTGTCATTAACATATATTTAAGAATTAGGGTTACATTTGTGATATGGGAGGTTAGACATTACATATTGAACAAGTCTTTTACAACAGACATAAGTGAAACCTGGACATTAGGGGTAACTGTTTTTCTTATTTTATAGCGATAATGATTCTTTCATTTGCATATATCCTGTTTTAAAAGGGATTTTGTTAAAAAAAATAGTAAAGAAGACACATATAGATAGTGCAGCTTTCTCGGAGTCAATGTCAGTCGCAGCGCACACTACAATTTACCACGCAAATCGATAATGTTTGCGTGCATATACTTCGGACACAGATATTCACTTAGCCTGTCAGCGGCAAAATTGCCTTAGATAATTTTTACTTGACCGGCATCTCTGAGGGCACCTAAAGCATAAGAAATACAATACATTATGGTTAGTTAGTCGAATAGAGTGTTTTGCGACAGGTTATTTAATCCAGATAAAATACTAAACTTATAGTGGCTTATGCTTAACCTATACAAGCTTACTGTTAAATCACTGCACAGCTCATCAGTAATTACCCTTGTGTAGGCTTCATAGGCAAATGACTACGGCGTGTAATATGGATGTTATAAATCAGAAATACAGAAGAAAAACAAGCAATTGCATTTGCACTATATCATAAAATAGCAGGCCCTGAATGCCATTCTAATTTTTCATTCAAATTTTTATCTTTATTTTTGATTCAAATTTAATGACAACACCATAAGCATTAACCAAATGACATTTAAAACATAATAATTTTTCAGTTTTAAATTTTCATCTTGAAACATATACGCACTATCAGCATTGTACTGTCAAACGTGTATGGACTAACTGGAAACTCACTATTCGATTGTATAATGGATTAATAAATAATTAAAATAATTTTTTCCTTTTATATAACTTCTGAATTTGTATATTTATGCGTAGCATGGCGGGACTTCAAAAAATTATAACTGGTATATTAGACTTGGATGTTCGAGGCAGTCTCGTAATACATTTTCTATCTTCTAAACATAACTGGATCCTGTAAATTTTTGGCTGAGTAATGGCTAAAGAGTGATGCGTGAGGAAAGTGATAATGGTCCGGTTTCTACTATAATTACTACAAAGCGTACCTCACGATAAGCTGAAGAGCATATCAAAACCGATAAGCCTAGAATTTGAAGACAAGGTGAATGGATTGTAACATAAATTTCTAGTTAGAGGGGGTGCATAAAGAACATTTTATTAATCTCAAAGATATGAGTCACGTACTATTCGACTTGTAGGAGTTCCATGAGAAATACGTTATCCAACCTCATTACTGTCAATACATATACAATTAACCTTTGGGTACAACATTCAAGAAGTACGTACTCTCGTTGCAGCAAGGTAAGCATCAGATTTTTATCGTCCTATTTGATTATACGTATACGTAAGTGGGAATCTTTTCTTGACGGCCACTTTTCTTGAACGCCACGGATACAGGCCATAGTAGCACGACCAAGGTTGAAATATTAAGCGAAGTTAACACTGCGTATCAGCGCTGCTACCTGGTACACCATTCGATGCCGGCTGCGTTATGAGAAACAAAATCTTATCCAATTAGTTGTCACTGCAGCTTGAATTAGGACATTGATGTGGGTCTACTATTATTATGATGAAATTAGCTCTTGTTGGTTATAATACGAGTGTTGCGATTATTGGTGCGCTCATGTGCACTATCACACATTCATCACATACTTTACTCATAGGTTAACAGGCCTTGCAAAGACGCGAAGTACCCAGTCATCTGCTATTGTAACTAAATAAATTAGTTACTCAACACTTTTTCCCCATTTTCAGAGAACTCGAGATGAAAAACCAAAATCGTTTATTAATGCAAGATTAAAGGTTGTGCTAGGCTATACTTGTCTAGATACGCAGACATAATGAAAATTCCTAACAAACAATATTTTGCTAATAACACAATCTGATTATCCGAAAGTGTAAGTTCAAACTGAGCGGTTTTCTGTTCTTTATACGCTTAGTTTGTAGTTGAAATTTGGTTTAAAAACCTTTTCGTGAATTAAAAGGCAAAAAGGATTCAGATTAAACTAGAGTAATATATAAACATGACCTTATCCTATTTTCGGTCACTTTGTAATAATCGCATTTCAATATTTTGCTTGCCAATATTGTGCACGCCAATTAAACTGACTGCCAAATTCTTCGCGTTAGAAAATGATCAAGGGCGGCCGGACGTTTCGTGTATAAAAGAGTGAAACAGCGGCAAAGTTTATTCTAGAAGTATTTATATGCATTATAAGTTCATATCAGACCTTATTTCATAACGTTGAAAATCAATAGTAAGATTATATTAGCAATATATTGCATTAGTTTATTACTTACGCAACCCGTTGCATGAAAAATGATTAATCTCTTCTTTTTCATCATTTCTCTTTTATTATAAGGACTGACATTACTGAGTCCGTCACTACCAAGAGTAGTTCAAGGCGTAAAGGCCGATGTAATATCTGAACTTCTTCAAGAGAACGTCTTTAAATAAATCTAAGCATGTAGGGTAAGTATTACACTTCAAAAAGGTCGAAAAGTAAATATATTAATGGATAGTATTGGTGTAAACAAATCGACTTCTACTATAAGGGTAACACAAAAAGATAACGGTCCTGGGCAAATACCTTTAGTTAAATACGCACGTATTTTGTTTCTGAAGTTCGTATCCTGAGGTTCGTGTTTCACAAAAGACAATGAAAGCTAATGCAATCTTTCTAATAACGTCATGATTTAATGGTTTGAGTGTCAGCGGCATGGATAAAAAAATTCTCATAATAATTACATTTCTTGAGAAGGCAGTCTGCTGATCATGTTAGTATATGCAGACATTCTGGGCATTAAGTTTATCACAGGTTTGTCCATTAAAGTGTTCCTGCCTAAATACCAATACTTCTAATCAAGACTGGAATAGAAGTGGTTTAGGGATTTTTGAAAAAGAGCGGTGTTCTTCCACGACTGAGTGTTAGCTTCCAAAATTTTGTTCGATTCTATTCAGAGGTGCTCTTCCTGTACTTTTAGTGCCCAGGACCTCGCTAGATCTACGAAGTTTATTCTTGGAGACTCTTGACGTTATAGAAGCTAAAACTTTGTGCGGAAGATCTGCTACATAGGAGACTCGCTGACGACAAGTTCAAAGCATTCATACTTTCCTAGTAACAAGCCTAGGACGAACGTTCCAGCAGTGTTACAAGTTGCACTTCGCATATCGCAGTACACGCCATTATGGAATATGATTTCATATAAGTTATGCCCCATCATTGCGTAAATTTCCTATGCAGTTGCACTCAATAGGTTTAGATTTGACATATCCATTGAGTCTAAAGTATCTGTTAAACTATGGATTATTTTCTAAATAATCATAATGAGTAGCGTCTTAATATTGTTAGCAAGGAAAGCATGGTGACTAAATAAATAAAGCGCTTAAAATCAAGTATACGGGCATAATGATGCGTATTTCCGCATATTAACGGTTTGTTATAGCAGCGTACTACATTTGCGAAGGTTGCGCCGTACGGCAGTGGTATGAATATCTTACGTAGTTGCGCTAAGATCGTAAAACAATCCCCTAAGTTATCCACAGGCAACTAATCATTTTAAATATTTATTAACAGCTATAGATTTTAGGTATAAACAGATGACACATCCGTAAGAATCAAGAAAAGACTATGTATGTTTTTATCGTTTCCTTGTTCAATGTAATAAATAATTGTGGCCTATTGTTTGCAACGTACCATAAATAGGGAATGTGTTGATATTTGGTTCATGTAATCCTGAGTCTTCACAACTACATCAACGATTTTACGATAATAGATTTATATCAATTATATAAAATTAATCGTAAAGTAAGTATACCTAGAAGCTTAAAATACATTAGTCATTCTTTAAACACATGACTGTAGTAAGTAGCTATCGATACTAAGGCATCGACCAATTTAATTTTACTCTGAGTGCTCGTTTGCGTATTGTTAGATCAGTCTAATACTATTACTAATACTATTGTATTAATCAATCATAGTAAGCTAATCTTGCGAAAAGGCTTAAGTAGAAGGGAAGAAAACCAGCGGTGGTGCTATCACTTAAGAATCGTTTTGAACATCCAGAACTGTTACTACCAGAACTATTAACATGAGGTACTGATAGATTATATATATTGTGGCACATTTTTTGCGCATACATCGATGAAGGCATCCGTAACAGACGTGTTTAAATGATGTAACTCCCATTCAAAAACCTAAGAATGCGTGAAAGGTGCCAGTTCAATCCTTATCGTGAGTCTTGATGCTCTTCCATGGAAATTTTCCTCTAGTTTGTCAGAAGCCGTATATTTACCAGAAACCAGATCTCATAAGTTTATAATTTGGACGGGAATTCCTCCAGTACGATGATATTGAACAGTAGCTGTTTCTCATATTCTGACGACTAAACTTATTCTTCCGCCCTAATGTGTTTGTGGTTTTGTTCCAGAGGGCGCTAGCTTTTTGTAGCAATAAAAATTGCGGATGAATACATGCCTGTCAAGGCAAACGGCCCGTCAAAATGTGTTCTAGCTTATACCAAATACGCTGAATATATATATATATACGCTAGATTACCAAATAAATGTTATATTTTCTAGTTTTTTTTCTAGTTTTTACCGTCCATGAAATCTTTCAAACAGTATAAATTATTCCATGTGTATTTTTCACATACACTATTTATAATAAACAATGACATCGCAAGTATATACTGGCACCAGCATTTAGGAAAAGTGTGATCTTAAGTGTATCAATTGCAACAAAATGATAATGCTACATCAGACGCATAGACAAAGGCCGGGAGTAAAAACCAGTGTTTTAGGAGACGATTCATTCTCTGCTAAAGAAATCACTTGTGCTTTTGCTGGCTGACAAGGAGATAACTGAAAGGCTCCCGAGATATTAAGTAAGCATATTGTTTCTAACATCCGGACGCAGCAGCCAAAGGAGCGTTGCTGGGCTCCTTGCCTTCTGGCATTTTCGCTGAAATTAGCAACTCGATAGCATGCATGCCATGTCATTATTGGCACTAGCATCATCGTGGAAAGCAACGATATCCAAAGCAATCGCGTTGAGAAAAGCCGTCACTGGTTCTTCCGTTACTCAGCGGTCGCCGAAAAATGCGGTTGAATAGTTAGTAGCGACCGCGGGTTTCTAGTGCTTCAGGTACGCTGACTTCAGATCTTTTCTCCTTTTTAGTCTGGATCTCTTTTGCTTGAATAACCGAGCAAAATTAAATTTCGTTGCTACAAGCTCATATTTATAACCGTAATATAGGACATCATCCTACATTATATTATATCCTAATAAACGAACAATTGAAGCTACCCTGTAAATAGAATTTTATCAGAGACGCGCTGCAAAACTAAGTATTTCTATAGAATATGCAAAAGCTAATTGTGGAAATACATATTTGTATTCAGACATTATGATGGGACTGTCAATAACTCTAAGGCCCATCTTCTTTTTGACTGTGTTTTATTACAGAGACTTTACCATCTTTAGGAATAAAATCCCAACCTAGATAAGACAACAAGTCATATGAAGCCATCTCAATTCCTATGCCTTATAAATGTCCCTTGTTCAACTAGGCTCTCTAAAATACAATTTTTTAAAATTGTATTTTGTAGTTTTTATATTTTTTATTTTGTTTTTATTCCCACTCACCTTGTGTATACCTTTTTCATCTTTACATATAGATACACAAATGCATAGGCATATACGTAGTGATTACACGTAGATTTATATAACCATTGACAAAAACAATCCATAACTTTAATAAATCATAAATTATTTTAATAAGTACGAGGCTGCTTATAAAAATGCTAGAGACAACAGCTATGCAATAGGAAACTTTTAATGTCAAATATTAATTTAATTGTTTTAACGTCAAACTAGAAGAACCTCATCTAATGCTGGAAATAGATTACCTTAATTATAATAACTGCCTACTTAGTGTAAACAATGAACTGCTTTAGAGTAGCATCTGACAATTTAAAGAAAATCAAAAGTCGATCTACCAGACGCTATTATGGGAAGAATAAGGCCAGCACGTGCTTACGGACATTAAACATGATGCATATCGGTCGTGTGCTGTTCCGAGTACTGACGAGATCAAATAAAATCGCTATCTTTTTTTAACTATTGTTGCACTATATTATATTATTGCACGCAAGCTGCAACCCTACGGGTAACGATGACACTCCCTCTCGCAAGAATCGGATCCGCCAAACTGGGCATTAAACTAACCAAAGCTGACTACCACGCTGCTCAAAAAGTAATTTCAAGTTGTCTATAAATCAAGATCTATTTGTTTAATCATTTAGATAATATCTATGTAACTGTCGAGTTATACATACGCACACCGCCCGCTTCTTTCTTCACAACTTGTGAACTTGCACTTATTAAACTTCTAAGTGGTAAGCAATTTTTCTTTGCGTGTGACATACTACCTCATGTGTTTCAATTTGTTTACACAAATAAACGTTCGAACAAGACAGGTCGAAATGTTTGGCATCAAATTAGGAGCAAATACGGGCCGCCTTGCTAAAGCTCTACAGGTAGTCCGTTTAAAGCTATAAAACGACCTGGAAGAGAGAAAAACAAATTGGCAAAAACGTCATCGTATTGACAAACATTTCCAGCTTATTTCTAAGGGCATTTTACGTAAGGATGAAATCTTTGTTTTCTCGGCAATCTCGAAATACACTATCAGTCTCAAAAACTAGTCTTTACGCATTGCTTAGATCGCTATTTGTAACATTTTCCACAACTTGACTATGCTTAATTTCGTTTTTAAAGCTAAACATCATGCAGCCTTTCTGCTGCTCAGTATTCATCTTACGGAAAATGGACAAACACCTTGTGTACGCTTCTCTTTAGGTTTAAAATTATATGGAGACACGGCTCGTGCGTTTATATTCAAAAACGAATAGTTTAACTTAGATTTTTTAGGTGATTAACTTCTGCACGAAATTCGGAATCGCAGTAACTCTCTAAATAACGTAATGTTTGAGAAAAAAATAGTAGTAATAGTAACGTCAATAGCACCAGGCACGCGTAGCCAAAGACTAAGGATTCCAAAGCTTATTTATTTAATAAGCTGCATGCTATTTTAGTGAAGTACACGCAACCAGTAGATAGACACATTTTACATTCAAAGAGCTATTTTTGTACGCTTAATCGTAGTACAAGGTGATGTAACATATGTGGAAAAACGCATGGCTACTTTATGGCAATGACGACAAAGTAGGCCACAATGCAGTACTATATCACTCACAACTTTTTCTACAGCATTAGTTCAAGCATCCTATCTTTTTTACTATTAACATTTATATATTTTTTCTATCGTACAGTTCGTCTTGTTGGTTCTTTTTTATTAACGTATTAGCCACCGCTAAAATTAGCCCATGAATTCCTCCATATGTGACTCGACGTTGTAATGTTCACACCAGCTAATGCATCGTCCTGTGCTAACTACGATGACGTCATATGGCACCCAATGGGGAAATGAGTCAAAGTATTACTCAAAGCTCCAGCCGTCACATGGGTTTACTCCAAGGCCACCTTAAGCCAGTTTTTTTTAAAGAGATTATTATGTATTTATTAAATATTAACTTGTTCTCAAGTCAGCCTATCTATTAATGGTTTCTAACATTGTAGTAGTATGGTTAGCGCTGATTCATTTATCTAATTTAAGCACCCCATTGATTGTTTTATATGTGAATCGGTATTACGATGATTATGTTATTTTCAGCTTACGCTCCATTATCCGACAACACGCACGATAGAGCAGCATACTACTTTTAGTTCCACACAGAATTATTTCTTTGATACTTCGAGTTATGCTTCCAAATCATGTTACAACTAAGTCAGCATGACGTAGCAAGATTGATGGAAAACTGATCTTTTAGACAGCAATATAATAATGGCCGATCGTACACCTAAAACATTTAACCTACTACTGATAATTTTATATAGCTTTACTTGCACTTTACGGGAACACTGTTCTGATGGTTTACGATTCGCCAATTCAATTACGCTTAGGACGATCTCCTCGTGTAGCTTACATTTTGCCTTGTTATACTGTGTCAAGTAATGCATAACTGCTGCTTTGCTTTTTTCTGTTTTCCAAACTTTCTGACAAGCAGAATCACATCGTAAATTCCTTAATTTAATGCAAAAATACTGTTATTTCTAATTGGAGATATTTTTTTGACTCTTTATTTTCAAATAATTTTCTCAGTTGTTGGAAGTGATCACAATGTGTGCTCACTGCAGAACTTTTATTATCGGTGCACTCAATAGCCCTTGCCATACTTACCCATAACTCATACCACTGTATACCCGTATTTATTCAATAAATGTTTTTTCCGAACGTTTTTTTGGCCCTTTTTTATATGGTAAATAGCTTCACCATTATACCTTTTAGTAAAGAGGCGGTATAATTTCAATACGCTTTTAATTGTTCTGTTTAACATACCTACCATTCGAAGACATTTCTACATTTTATAAAATATTTGGTGTTTCACTTTTTGTTTTCATGAGATATCATGGATTTAATTTTCGTATGCTTATCTAGCACGCAAATAATGGCTAAAGAATAAATTATTAAACAGATATTTTTCATAATGAAATCAATAAAACCGCTGTACATTTTGATACGCATGCCTATAGCATTTTCTAGCATGAGAACAGCTATGCTTAAGTTAAGGTGTAGTGAAAGATCCATGGTAAGCACATTTTAAGGTAACTGTGGTCAACCATTGGCCAAAGATTCCAAAATATCTTAACTTAGTCATGTGCTATTAACTTGTGCAATAAATAGTGACAATGTTTTTTGTTTTGTATGGAGATTTCTACCGCAGAGGATAACTACACAAACAGTATGTAGATTCCGAATACACCGCTACTTACTATTAAACTGTAGCAATATTGAAGTATACAAGTAGATGCACTTCTAGGTTGCCGTCAAATTACATCTGGCAAGTCTGACAGTTTCTGAGAGAAACGCAAAAGCTCCATTCTATAATTGGGTTTTTCGCATTTATCTAGAGAGCGATAATATATATGGAAAAAAAGTGTAAGAGAATAATTTGTAAAGACGTACCTACTTTTGTAGTCAATGTTTACTAAGTACTACAACAGATACACAACCATTCAGCATAACTTTTCCATGCTGATGTATATTCATAATAAATTCGTCTTTTTATTTAATTTCTTTATCACATTCTGTTCCTACTTCATATTGTATGTTTCGGATTGTACCTATTATTACTTGAACTCCTCATTTTATTTCTCCATTCTTCCCCTTGGACTAGTAAATAAATTTTCTTCTGGCGAAGTTAAATGCGCTTAACAGTTGGTCATAGTAAGTGAACTATTTCGATCGAAAACATCTTTCCGAAATAAATTTGGTCTCTTTAACACGTGAAATGTATAAAACAATATTACTAACTTAAACTAACATGTGCATTTATGAGACATAAAGATCTGCCATCTAAATTGGCAGAGTTCGCTACCACCCAATGCATAAGAATTGACCGTTAGGTTTTAAACGAGAATATCAAATAGTTGGAGAGTTCAGACGCATTTGACGAGAAACACATGTGAAAGATGGATACAATGCATACAGAGGGTTGTAGCCTGAAAAGTATCGCCCGCCACCACGTTCGGCTTTTTTTTTTTCAGTCATTTGGGGGCAAGCACTTTATATAGAGACCATCTATTTTTAGCGTGCTATCAGTGCTCCGCGTGCACTACTGTGCCTTCTTATTTATTTAAATACCTTTATCTGGCTTTATTATACTTTAACTAATCTTTTAGATTCAACTTCTTCCGCATTTATTCTCATGCTTTTTTCTATTCCGTAAAGCAGTAGTTGTTCATTGATCCGATATAATTTGAACAGTGGTGGCTTCTACGCCACGAAACGAGTGCGCAACACGTAGGGGGCAACAGCCTGCTAGTCCAGGACGGACCAGCGGAAACAACAGCTAGAAGCAAGACGTGAATTTCGATGTTGACTACGCTTTTCCACAGAACCGCGCCTGAAATCTGCTAAATTAGTCTATTTGCGCATAGTTAATCCCAGTTAATTTAGGAAACTGGTTGATATACTTTTACTTTTTACTTACCTTGATGGACGAGGTATTCATCGCCATGCGTAAGACAGATAACAGCTACTACAATGACAGATACTCCAAGTAGCCAATATAGTAGGTTAAACACAACCATAAGGTATTTCAGACACACATAACAACCTCTCAGAGCCATCACGGCTGCTGAACTGCTTTCTGCAGTTACGTCGAACGTTGTCGAAATACGCGGTCACAAACCACGCTTGTGCTTGCTATTCTTGTTATTGATATTGGTTCTACACTACTAGCAAGGGATTTTTTTGATATTTGAAAAAGCGTGCTGCTTTTCACCCGGACACGTTTTACCACCTTCGTGCCTTCCCCCTACGTACGTTACTTCAGGGCACTGCAAGACTAGCACGGTGGCACAGCACACTATGATAAGAAACTCTATACTAGCACCAGCAGCAGTGCTAACGACAATCAGAAAAAAAGGTAGTGTCAGAAATGGCTGTTGTAGGTCATGTGCTTATAGCTTAGCCACCACTCACTTTACTCGTCGTTGCTCTAGGCTACAGACAGTTGGTGACGATTGCCACTGACCGTTGAAGTCGTTGCCGTTTCAAACAGAAGCGCAACCGACCAACAAACCAATAATAAACACAACTGCATACAACGCTACGGTGACGACTTTGCGGCTACTGTTGCTACTACAGCGGCTCTGTCTGCATCTACTAGGCGACTCTTATAGGCTGCTATTGGCTTACCGCAACCATACACAAACGCATATCGGCAGGCATTCTTCACTGTTTCTTACTTGTCCTGGCTCGCTTGATTGGTAGCTCACACTCGACCGCTCGTTCCATTCGCCAAGGCAATCTCACTCACCCGTGTGCTCCTCTGGGCGCCCGTTACCGCTCCGCCGCCATCGCCTTTCCCCATTCTGAATGGCCCTTTCCTATTCTCTTGTCTGGGTGCTGCCCGGCACGAGCAAAACGAACGAAACAAAGGAATGAAGGCTCCACTTTAGGTTAGCAGGCTTCAGTCATAACCCAACGCGCAGGACAAGTAACTTGATTTTCATCCTGAGAAAAGGTCGGGCGTGTTTGTACGGCTGCGACGCGAAGATAATGTAATTTTACAATACGGAATTTGCTCGTACTAGTACAGAATTGTGTGACCTATTTCGAAAACAAACTTAGGTGTATACTACTAATGATTTTTTTGCGTACTTATGACGATATTGACTGTCCTAAATGCTTGTCAGAAGCACGAGCTATTAGCAACCGGTGCAAGCAAACAAGTACTAGAATGCTGATCTTTCAAAATGTCGTACTAAGTTTTTTTTTAGAATGTCAGACTAATGTATTACGCCCATACCCTAACGTATTATTCAAACAGTAATGTTTACACGGCATTATTTTCATTTCACACAGTGTGTGCATATGTTGTATGTGTTTGTATGGATACCCACCTTACAGCTAGTTCTAAATATTTTTTATTGTTTGTTGTTATCAGAGCCCGTTGAGTACCTAGAGATGATTTACAAGTGTTCTCAAGAAAGCTAAGACAAGGTACTCGAAGTTACGTGGGTTACAATCTAGCAAGTACTTTCCTCTGGTAAACTCGCTGAACGTACTCCAGGTTTGACGCAGATTCTATTTCCATTTTTCTGACCGTTGCCATCGCGGAAAAATTCTAAGCATGCCTCCAAAAATATGATTTTAAAAAACAAACCAAGCGTCTTAAGTCGTTGCCCTATTTGCGGCTTCTGCGAACTGTATGAAAAGCGTATAGGTCACTGAGGTTAGGCTGATACAGCGAAATCTGATGCAAGAGTACCCCTGCGGGAGTTCCTATGTGTACTTATATACAGGTTTTTAAGCTATTTTTGTACCCAAAAAGTGCTTCAGAGGTACTCGGTACCCGTATTATGTGTCTTTACCTTATTAACAAACAGTCTCATATAGGGTAGCTCTATATGACTTGTCATTACTTGGCAAATAAATTTTCATATTATGTATTTACACATCTATGGCGAGGAAAAATAATGCTCTTAAATAATGATAATAAATATATAAAACAATATAAATAAAAGATATACAAAAAATATATAAAATAATGATAAAAAAGAGTCTAAAGTTACTAATAGTATGAGTATCCTCAAAAACGAACTCTTAGGAAATGACTGAAGAATAGTAAACTCTACGATCGTTTCCAAAACAATTCATTTGGTGGCCACATCAACCGTTGCAGTATATGAGTGACTATGCGGAAGAAGTCTGTAATGCAAAAGCTTTTCAGTGATGTCGCACGATCGTACCGTCTGTTTAAGATAAAATCACCATCGCTGAGTAGAGCGAAGGAAGTTGCTTTTAAAAGTGATGGACGGTTATTCCATATTACAGCAAGCCGAGCGTCGAAACACGTTTATTCCACTTTACTTTTTAAGTTAGCTGAACTTCTTTGTTTGAATGTTTGTGGTAGGTATTATGGTAGAAATAAATCGATTAAATTGTACTAGGAAATAGGGAAAAAGAACTTCAAATGATTAGGGAGAATGGACAATTTGTTTAGAACGTATGACGGTGTAAGGAAACCAAAGCTTCCTATCTAATAAATTCAAAAATATAAAGCCGTAAACTGCCAAGTTTTATTATGAACAAATAGCCTGGTTTCAATTCTATCATGTTAATTACACGACTCCTGTCGTTGGTCTAACTCGTCCAGTCATTCGCGTACTAATCGACAGTTCTTATCACACACGCGCTCAGTCGATTTTATAATAAAATAATTCAAGCAAATATTAGGTTAGAACCTAAGTGAATGTGGCGATTTTTTGAAAATACTTTTGAAAAAAAACTCTTCACCAATTGTCAAGTCTATATAGCATTCGAGAGTGCACCTTCCCCTCCATGCCTTTTAAACACTGGCTGGACGAGTGTTTAAGACGTGACAACTCAGCTTTCTGCTTGTAGAGAACCGCCATTACTATTGTTTTTACCTTATATAAACCAATATATTAGATAATGATTTATAATCTATTGAAACTATTAATTGGATTAAATATACAAGAGCAAAGGCCTAGTTAATTTAATGACGGGGTTGACCGTCATAACCTAAATTCTAATATTTAACACAACAAGTTGATCTTGTATTTGGGAACTTTATTTCTCTTGATACTTAAATTAGTTGGGTAAGAAAACTCCGAGAGAACTAAATTGCAAATAACGCCGTTTGATCGAACCCTACATAATTATATGCAAATAGCGAGTGTAGGTTGTGGTGATATTGCTCACGCGTTTAGCGCGCTTTAGTGAATACAAAATACACTACAACTTCCAAGGGCAAACCTCTATACATGCACTCAGCAGTCGAGCGAAACAGCAACAATTTAGTCGCGTGTAGAGATGAATGGCATAATAACTGAATGGACACCGCAACTAACGACTACCCACGAGGCATAGTATAGAAAGCCACCAGTATGTTTATTCATATCTTTGCAAGTTAGGCGTGGACAAGTTCGATGAGATTACTTCGATTGATGCCTTCTTGCCTAATCATTATCTCTGAGTACATTTAAGTGATTCACTTGGTAATCTCTGTACTTCCCCATCCAACGTGCCCTAAGGGTCAAGTCTTGGGTCAGTAATTTGAAGCTTAATACAATTTCGTTTTTTTGTCATAGAATCTGTGAATTCTCAATTTAAAACAGATTTCGTTAACAGGCGTTAGTATAGCAAGTAGATCATATACTGCACCCTTATATTTCAAGTTGTTAGAAACTATTCAGCGGGACAGAAAATTATAATCTTTAAGCCATATAACGTTGAACAACGATATTTTAGTATATAATAGATGTGCTTCTGGTCCTTGCTCACAAGTTTTTGGAGCCAGCGCCCTGGAAGCTTGTAAGCAGGTGTACACTTTTGATTTAGATAACAATCACATTACTAATGGCTTGTATAAGCGAATTGATCACCATGCTATCTTTGAAGTACCGGATTGCAATAATACAAACCTAAGGTATATGGGAACCGAAGCCATAGCTCGTACTGAAGCCTACAAAAAGGAAAGCACTATCTGGATTATTGGTACTAGTTATTTATTTTCTACCATGACCTGTATAATTTAACCAACAACACCACGCATAGCTTCGCGGTCCTTTCTTATTCTAATTTGTCACCCAGCATCTGCTTGCCTCTCACTAATTTTAGATGGAACGCTCAGTACTATGTGGTGAAAGGACTGAACTCAAGCCCTGATACTACAGCTTACTTTTGTTAGTTTTATTCCATACCGTGATTGAAGTGTGGCAATAGGCTCGTGCGTTATCGCCGAGTAACCACACTTTGTAGACTGCTTCACCACACACCCATATCTGGTTGCATTGACTGTTTGCTTTTCAGACAATATCTGACAATGATAAATTTCACTGATATTCATTCCAAATATGAGCCGCTCATGAGCCGCTCTGCATCATGTTGAGCACCGTTCTCTCACTAGACCATTCTCTTTCGCTGATGGTAGGCACAAATTAACCCATGTTCACGTCTATATGGCGGTGTCCCCCACGCGCAATTCTTGTTAAACGTAATACTTCCGCAAACTAATCTTAAAATACAACATATGTGGTCTTCCTGTCGAAAAACCAGTTCGTAAAAACCTATTTTTTATTTCGTTATCTTCGGTATTATTTTTATATATTGATAACAGTTATTTTGAGGGATCCTGTATTGAACTGACAAGGATAGCATTGCTCATGCTGTTTTCTAGTGCTCACAGAAACTTGTTCTTTTGTTTGAGGTTTTAAAATGTAGCCACCTGCTTTCAAGTCTTCATCTTCCCGATTTCTGCTTTGATAATAATTGCACCACTAGCAGACTGTTGATTCGTTAAAGGCATCCTTGCTCTGAGTATTCACGAATATCAATGGATTTCACAACTCTAAGAACTAATCGTTGATTTTCGACACAGCATAATATAGTTTTCTCTAAAACTGCGTAATCTATAATTACAACCATTTAAGCATACGTAGACAATTATTTAATGCAAATATTTACTAAATACGAGTATACCCTGGAAAATATAATTGAGATCTGACTTTTTGAGTCAATAAAGGAAACAGCTCCAGGCTATGGGAAGTTGGTGGTCTGCGTTTTGATGCAGCAGTTGGTAACAGAGATCGGAGTGAGGAGAATGAGCAGTGTTCAAAAGAGTATAACGGGCGGGCCGACAGAGTTCACAGTAAAGAAGATCAGCGCAAAATACGGTTCTCATGTCAGTGGCAAAATTCATAGAGTTAGGAGGCATCAAAAGAACCGTAAGGAAAAATATAGGACTTAGGTAATTTCCCAAGTGTAGCCAGTCCTCCTAATAACCACACAACACGGAGTAAAAGGAACCAACAAAAAGTTCAGAACAGATTTTAAAATTTGAAAAAGACGACAAGGAATCCTAAAAGGTGGAGATTACATGTAGACATTTAATACGAAGCTGTAAAAAATTTTGTATAACGCCCAAGATGCTGAGTTTTATAGGTTTTGTCGGCAAGTAGCTCATTAGCAAGGAATGTGTGTCGCCAGAGAATTTAAAGGGGGATAATCGTAGTATGAAAATTGCGTAACTAAACCAGTTGAAGGTCTGGGCCACTCGAGGAATGCCTGAACTACTTTGTTGCAACCGACAAAGTACGTTATAATATCGTCGAGCATAACACAAATGGCCGGCTAATAAAGAGAGAAAATAGAGCTAGATCCAACAAGAAGTTGAAGCTGGCTAAGCATATGGCGTTCAAATATTCTTGTAATAAAAACGTCATAGTAACAAGCTAGTAACAGATGGGATCTTTTTAGGCCTTTGTGCTTCAAGTTACTGCAGCTATGCAACCCTAATGGAGCAGAGTATAGCTGTATGCAAATAGAAAAGGAGGCAACTGCCAAAACATAAGTATATATCTTTAATTTTAATATATATAACTTAATATATATGTAGGGATGGCCAAAATTGCTTCTCTATAATTAGCTTTACATCTGCCACACAGCAATTAGAGCTGGGTCCGAACTGAGAGGTAAAATAGAAAAGAGAAAATAAAGCAAGGGGAGTAGTCGGGAGATGGGTATGAAAATCTGAGGCAATATCGGGCAGGATCTATTAGATTCAGGCGTAGGAAAGTTCTGGTCAAAATCTTTTTTCAGTTTGGCTGAGCCAATCCGAAAGGAAATCCTTCCTGAAAAAAGGAAGGCCAGGGTGATTTTCGGTGCCGTCCGCATAACGCCGATAATCGTCCATGTAGAGAAAAAGCTCCAAGCAGCCTACTACTAAATGTAAAGAAAAACTGCTTCAACATTTTGTAGCAGCTCTATAGTCTTTTATTTGATGATGGAGACGGGTTTTGAAAAGAAATTTTGGGAGTTAAAGCCGTTCTTAGATTTATTATCTAGCACTGAGCACATACACTAAAGCTTAGAAGTCTTTTTATTTTCTACAACAAGCCTACAGATTTTCTTACAGATTGACTACAACAAGTTTTTAGATTTTAGGTGTATTGAAGCTACTCAACAAATTAATAATACGCGATAACCTTTTCTACAAGCTCTATTCGGACGATTTTAGGGTTTACGTGTCTATTGGTACAGCTAGCAATACTTGTGAGCTCAAATTTACAAGCTCAGCTATATCAAATTGAAGTGTAAATAAATGATTGATTTCAGAGCCCTATCATGGAGCGTGACATTTGCTGGTTTTGTTACGATTTATACACGCACAGAATGGATAGTTAGGATATATCATGTCTTTGCTCAAATCTCGACTTTATTAGCTATGTAACTAATCTAATTTAATGGAGAAATAGGACTTGCAAAATAATATTTCGGATCATGTGAATTAGATAAAAGAGGTTTAATAACAAAGTTAATAATTTTCGCAGTGGGACGTATGCTTTTACGTTTGAAGTAGCGCGTGCGGAAAATATGCATAATTTATTCCCTGCCATATCTGTTGTATGAAGCACTTGTAGGGAATAATTCCTTGAATAAAAAAGGTCTTTCATGTATTGTAGTACATTATGCTTTTTAAACATATAATATAAAAATTAAACAATGGTCGTGTAAAAGAGCAACAAGTAGTAATATTACTGATATACTGTACAAACGTACATATATAACAATACCGCATATAGTTAAATAAATCAAGGATTAATAAAAGTCCTAATTATCAATGATAGGCTTGCATCTGTAGATTCATCCTCTTTTTAGTGAAAGTGCAAACGTAACTTCCGCAAGGGAACTGAGTCGATGAACAGGAAGAGAACCTGGAAAGTCTCCGCGAACATCCAAAATATCTTTTGCATATTCAGAGAATAAATATTAATACTTTCTGTTACGTATTTCGTATCCCAACCGATCCACAAAAAGCTAGGTTGTCAAAATCAATTGATAAAATAAGTTTTGTGTCTCGGAAACTACTTTCGTTTCACTGAATAAAACCTGATTTAGTCGAAATTTAAATTACATAGTTTATACAATGCCCTTCTAATTTCTTTAGAATTATCGTAAACACTCCTATTCTTTAGATGTATATGCAGTGTTTCACATTTAATTGTGCATTATGGAAATGTACCACGCAATTTTAATACTAGTTATATAGGCAGAAACATTTTAGAATAAAGACGCTCTCAGAAGAAAATTTCATTTGGGGCTAAAACTTTTGAAAGAACTAAGCAAGTCGAAGAAGCTATTGCTTCTTGAAGTATCTGTTAGCAATATATATATATATATATATATATATTGAGACGAAAGTAGACGATCTCATGATTCGATTTGGGTAGGAGGACAGAATACAGATAGTGAGGTAAACCCCGTCTTTTTACGAAACCTATGGCATGGAAGGCATGTTCAGACGTTCGGAAATGCTGAATCTTTATATATATTTAAAATGATAAATACAAATATAAAAAAATTTTAAAAAGTTTCTAATTAAAACGAAAAAAGGCTACATATACTGAGATATTAGAAGGTTCCTTAATATGTAACGTAAGCCAGTTAGCAAAGGCATCTAATGTCTTAACAGAATCAGAATGCTCTGCTAATGTTGACATATTAAATCGACTACATATAATCGCAGTTTTATTGTCAGGCATTATAAATGCAACATTTTATTTTAGATTTTTTCAACCTCACTTAAAGATAACAATACTTTAAAAGAAAGAACCCACGCATGCCTGAGAGAAACGTAAGAGATTAAAAAATATACATATTGCTCTACACTGGAAATGACATCGCCAAATTTTTAGAACTTTCTATGATTTAAAAAATTGCTTGTTTTTGATAACATCAACCAAATATATGATTGCTGGCTAGTCCAGAGGAAAAACCTAAGAACCTTGGAGCTTTTTCATTATTCGGGAACTATTATATATCGAAATAATCATATGAACAAGGTTGACTAGAACCAGCCTATCTTCCGATAGGTCTATACGATTAGAGAGTTTACAGGTTGTTACGAAAACGAGATAGAGATAGTGGCTCTCATTACTATAACACCATTGAAACTGGTAAATTTAAAAAGCTTAAGCTAATTTAGCCTAGATTTTTACAGATAGGCAAGTAAAGGCTATAGGCCCAAAACCGCAGATTAAAACATTTCTTTTTGTTTGGTTAGCGTAAACTGAAACTTCGCATTTCGCAATTGTTTATAGGTACATCTGCCACAAAATAATCCTACGCCTATAAACAGGATTTCAGAGTCGTATCTTTTTACCTTTTATTATGCCTTTTCATTTATAGCTCGCGTCGACTTACGCAGGTGATTTTGAGTTGGATTTGTTTCACACTGCAACAGGTTTACCTAACCTCAAACAATATACATGCAATAAGTGGTCGCGTAGTCTTGTCGCGATGAACGCTTCAATATTTCGTATAACTTAGGAATGGCAATCAAAAAGCGATGCTTAGCCGATTTCTCCACATACAAGGGGGTGAACATCTGATGTAAATAGTTTCATAACTTTGATTTGTTTCATTGGCGTCAATTGCATTCTTTGGATAAAAAATGCACAAACGTTACCATAAACATAGTGCAACGCACATCGTGCATCAGAGGATAAAATGGCAAACGTTAGGCTTCTCTCAGGCAATGATAGATGGAACCACAGATTGCCGAAATAGGGACGTGTCAATGCAACCGCTGGATAGACCGTTTACACATCATACTATGCAAATCCTTGCTTCGCTTTGATTTCGCTAAACGCTTCTTTCTAAAATGGTTTGAAAAATCTCAATGTCTTTAATTTTCCTCTTTCTTGAATTAAGATTAGTATATCATTCACCATCCTGTGCCTGCCGTATTGTTGCATGCCTTTTCTACTAAAGAAAAGGCAGTGAGTGATCAGATTCTTTTGCTGCCTCCTGCGAAGATCAGGAAGCAGCGAAAGTATCTGACGACTTATCCAGATGGCGCAATGTGCTTAGAACATTATTTATGTTCTGAGTTTCACGAGATTTGATCCCACAGACCATATTAGTTCCTCATAGAAAACTTTCGGTAATCATAATTTTAGGGGCAATAAAAGCTGCAGAAAAGTATGTATTATCTTTTACATAATTTAGATAAATAATAGTAGAGTTAATCTTGTTCTTCAAAGCTCTGTGTCTATTAGACTCAAGTTTTTATCACTTTCAGTGCAAAAATTAATTTGCGAATTGTGATTTACACCTAGGATAAGTAGTAAGTCTCTATAATGGAAAAATAGTTATTGAAAAAACAACCTATGACAAAATTTTATTCGTTATTAGGCTCTATGTTTTGAGCTTTTGTAACAACCATTTTCACACTTGTAAATTAGCACAAGTAATATTCTTTTACGTCTCTGTCTCTTTTTTTGATTCATCTTCGCTTTCTGCATCATCATCTTCCTCTTCTTCATAATCTTCTGATTCGTTTTCATTTAAGTTATACCAGTCCTCATCATCATCTTCTTGTACTTCTCCACCGTAAGTTCTCCCTGGTAAGTAGGCCCCGTAGCCTTGTTTGTAGTTATTGTCATAATTTTCCAAGGTCTTACGTCCATAAGAGTGGGTGCGCGTCGACACGGAAAGGTCCTTTGTTGGCTGAGTGTCGAAACCGCATTTCGGGCATGGAACTGGCTGATTTCGGTCGTATTTGAAACCTTTTCGTTTCACGTGTTCATCGCAAAAACAAACCTGCGATGGAAGGATAACGAAAAACGGTTATCAGTTAAAAATTTCTACAGTTATGATCACGCAAAACAGATCCAAACCTAATACTGGGTTCTGTTATGTCGATGACTTACAAAATAATTATAGAAGAAAGGGAACAAAAGTGAATCATAAAGATATGAAACACTATTTAAAAATATCATAACCCCCATTCTGTATTTTATGACATTCAACTGTTGGTGTTTAAAACTTATTGACCTAATGGCAGATTCTTTGATGATGCAGGTACAAATTATGTTAAATGTATGAATAGTATGAATTACGATTGTGCCATCTGATAAAATGGATCGTATCAGTCTCAACTAAATTGCTTTAGTAGAATGGGCCGTAGTGTATTACCTTGCAGCGTAAACAGGAAAGGTCTCCGTGACGGTTACAGGATTGACATTTTGTCGTCTCCGATTCAAGAACTTGACAGGAAGCTTGGTGTTCGAATTGATCGTCTTCACATAAGAATGAGGTACAGAACCCACAACGAAAAACTCGACCTCCATGGTCCCAAACGCCGCGGTCACATTCGACGCATACAGCTTCCTAAGAAGCATATTATAATAGGTTACTGAAAAAATTTCAAACTAAAACTAAAGCCAAAATTTAAACAAACATTTTTTTCGATATTTTAAAATTATACTGCTAAAAGAAGTATGTGCTGTTTTGATCGATGATCTTCTGATATTTTCTCGCTAACATCATAAGCCCATCGCTATAGAACATCTATGGTTTATGAGCAACAAATTATGACAAGCGACTTTTTGCACCCCTCTATTGCAACTAAATTAACACTATTAAGGGAGTTCTACAGAGATAGACGCAGATGATAGTCTGATGGTACTAGATCTGAGCTATACGGTAGATGCATTAAAAATTTTTCTATTTAAGTTCTCTCAGTTGTTGCCGGCTAGCCGAAGTTGTATGTAATTCGGCATTGTCATGGCCGAGGATAATGGTTCCTCTATTCAGTAGTTTCTGTTTTCTGATTCTTTTCAATGACCTGTTGTAATCCTCTCAAAAGAGGTCCGAATTAATCGTCTTTCCGGGCGGCAGAAATTCATAGTTATTCCTCCGATTCTACCAAGCATGTGGTATCCGGCATCAGTCTGGGCGTTGCCACAGATTGTGAAAACTTTCTCTTTTTGCATTGACATATGTGCTTCACTTTTCACCATTCGTGACCAACAACCTCACAAACGCCTCGATTTTATTGCATTCATGTGTAGCTTACGAAATGTAAATACAGTAGAGCAAATTCTACTGCGTCAATTCGTGTGACAGATCGAGCTCTTTTTTTGTAGCCAAGTTTTAGTGGTTTACTATAACCTAAACTATGTAAAACTGTTTGGTTGTGTATGTTTGATTCCTTGGTGGTATGGTGGCTATTCATGCGTCGGTCTTGCTCAGCTTTCGCAATAATTTATTTAACTTTTTATTATAACTAATTGACCACAGCGAAGAACATCTTTTACATTGCAAAAAGAAAGTTACAAAACCATCTTCGGTCTTGGGTGAAAATCGTGCTTTTATCGTGATAAAATGGTAAAATATGGCAATTTTTTTGCAGATCCCTCGTTCATCTTCAGAGCGCTGTATCTTAAGTCTAAATAAAAACATTCCAGCAATTTTAATACATCCATTATTATTAAATATATAACAGCAATGCCAGCCCGATGAGTCTAACACCGCCTGATGTATGACTTTGAAGCGATTTAGCTGGGAAAAAACTAATGTCTTCGATGACCTATATATATATATATATATATGGGGGTTATCGTTTATACATATGTATACATATATATATATAAAGAATGACCACTCTCTAAGTTAAAATGAACATAGGATGATTTAAAAGCCAAAGGCTTACTCCTCGAGTGAGACATCGTATGAACTTCACTCAGCTTATTCAAAAGGCCATGAACACTACGCCTCATATTAACACATACACCCGGGAACAAGAATCAGAAAGTATATAGTTTCACATTTTGCGTTATCTTAAAACGTTCAGAAAAAAAAAGAATGTCCATTATTCGACAAGACACTTTGCGCAGAGAGCTTCGAAAATACGTGCGAACGTATAGGTTCTGCATGGCATACTGAAAATTACTCTGTTTCTATTGCAGAGGTTGTCATGGTTCTTACCTGAAGTGGACAGGTACACGCATGTGCCGACAGGCAATTTCGGCCATGACAAACCCAGGCTTCGCAAAAGTCGCAAATGGCTCCAACCATCTGAAATTTATTTCAGAATATATAAGTATATATATATAAGAATATATAAGGACGGTATTTTGCTATAATATTACAATACACATAATGTATTCTGATAGTACGTTGAAACGATACAATGTACTAAAATGTAAATTCTAATATTAGATTTTAATATTAGAATTAGATTCTAATATTAGATTCTAATATTAGAATTTAAAAATGTCTGTAAAAAAAGGATGTACAATTCTGAGACAGTCTATTTTCAAGACCACATTAAACTTAGTTAAGTATTAATTCTCAAATCACACACACGTCGTGCGTAAAACCAATTTAAAAACTTCATGCATTTGTTATTAGGTAACCGACCGTAAAAAGCTTTTGCAGCCTATATTACTGTCTACTGGCTTGACCTTATAATTGAAACGAGCTAAACCATTAATTGTAAGACATGTTTCCACATAAAAGTGCTGAAGTCTAATGTTGAACCATCGACTTAGCTCTGTATCCTCTAATGAACCTATATTGAACTTTTGAGTTGTCATTTAATAGTTTTGCTTACTTATGCATGAGTTCGCAGCTTCGGTAAAGTTTCTCGACCTGAATAAACTCATTCACAAATATGCGCTATGTGCACACGTATATAACGTATGGGAAATCAAGGGAAATCAAGTTTTGTATACGACTAACAATTCAGAGATGGTCTATAATTTGAGTTCTAGAAAATCTCGAAGAATATTATTATGAGCACAATCCCTATAAATAAATATAATAATATAGAATAAAAGTAGTCGATTTATTGCGTGTGTTATTTATTCATACAATACTCAGACTCAAGGCTACTCGTTTAAAACATTGATTCGTTTATTTTCAGGAAGTCTCTAACTATAGACCGATAATAGCCACACGACTCATACAAGAGACCTTTCATCTCATTCGTTTATAATGTGATTTACAGACCTGTAAACCAGTAGTAAATTGACCAGCATGCTTGATAAGACAATCACCCGTTTTCTGCATACATTTTTGTTTTCCGCACTTCGCGCATATAGGTAACCGTTGCAATGCCGAACAGAAATAACAAAATGCACGATTTTTTTGCTTGCGCCCACATTGGTCACACTCCATGTTCGCATTACAAGGATGTGCTGCTAAGTCAACTTCTCGGCTTCGGATCTCCTTTTGACGTAATCTTTGCTTTTCAGCCTTTTTCCGTTGACCTGTCTTCTTCTTAGGCATTATCGTCTGTGAACACGAAAAAAGGTGGCAACTATGTGTGTAAGACAGATAGAAGGCGTGCCTGAAAGTAATTGGTAATAAGTGTTATTAGCACTATTAAAAACATTTCGAGTTGACGAGTAACATCGTTTTTCTTATCACCAAACTAAAATATTCAGGATCGTCTTGATATGCATACAGCGACATAAGCAAAACGCGTGCAAGTTTCGCACAATTCTATTCAGTTTTTACCAAAGGTTGACCATGTTAAAAGTAAGCTTTTGCACATTCGTTTTCTTAAACATGTCTCATTATAAGTTGTCAAAGAAAACACATTTAAAAAAAGCGTCTCAAGTTTTTAGTTCGTATTTTTTGACAGTCGACTCTGCGAAATGAAACGGAGCTACAAAAAGTCTAGGCCCTGAACTTCGCAACGCTGATTATAGAGTGTCATAATGAACGTGACGTATGGCTTGCAATTCCACAGAACGTTCTTTAATAGTAAAGATATTCTATAGATTGCAAAGGTCGTATAGTTCAGATATAAATGCACCTCAACTGAACTGCCTCATATGCGCTCATTATATGTACCTTAACTAAAAATTGCGATACCTAACCTTGCTCTGAGACGAGATAAACCCAACGGTAAAGACTCAAATTTACGACCTGTGCATATCTTAGTAATAAACAACAGTTGCTACGTGTCATCGTTCTCTTTGGTCTCTACAGAGCACTGTTACTAAACTATCAGTGTGAAATGCAAGAAAAGTCGATCTTACACCTCAAACATTTCTTGTGTTTTCGAGATGTACCTATATTTTTTGTTTGTATTTGAAAATGTTCACTCAAATATGGTCAGCCAGGCCTCTAACAGGCGAATTGCAATGAGCCATGGTAAACTAGAAAATTCGGGTGATTCACAAACATGAGTTTTACCTTAGAATTACGGCGCCAGAGACAGTTCGCCGTATAAATATTGTATCCGGTGAATAATCCTCCATAAAAAGCACCGCAAGCTGCTAGTTCAAAAATATCCCAGAAAATAAATTTTTACTCAAAAATGAATGTCGTGTAAGACCTTATGGGACGGTGAGTAAAAGTGTGCAAAATTGTGGTGGAAGCAGATCTATCCCGAAATTTACGGGTGTTGACATTCAGGTTTGGTGCCGCATTCGCGTAGCAGAGATATGTATGTGTGAGGTGGTATAAATCTGAACCCGGACTTAAGCACACTGCGCTTATTGCTGAAAGATAAAACTTAATGGCGGTATGATACGTAACACTCGAAACATAAATCTAGCATATAGGTTTGATTTATGTGAAAATACCGTGGTGACTTATCTCGGTCAGTAAGGTGGAAAGATTAAACAAATTGGTACCGCATGATTTGGACGAAGATCAGTGCTAGAACAGTGACCCATTCTTGCATTGAACTCTGACTTACGACAAAAGTGGCTTTTCTTCAATACTCGAAGACGGCAACGTTGGTGAACGGATCTCTGATTGGAGTTTTACGTCCAGTATTGCCATTAGGCGTTCCATCACACGGCTAGCTCTTAGCGCAAAACGAGGTCTGTTTATGCCCAAGTTTGACTTACATTACAACGTGTCCCTAATATTAGCAGGAAAACACGTTATGTACTAAACGATCACAGGAGCACATAAATGCGAAGCATCATATTGTGCAATTGTATAGCTGCAATAACTTATGGTATCTTTTTGGTGGTCTAGTGCAGGTGTTATCCCCTACTACTTTATGATTACTGGTTCGTATGCCTGAAGCATAAATTAAATTCCGACATGATTTTGGAATGGCCTTTAACTCTCGTACCGGTAGGTTCAGACTAGCACGGCCTACTTGTTTATACTGTCTAAGTCTGCAAAAGCTCGTTGACTTTCCGTTGTTACAAGCCAATCTATAAGGCGGGGTTTGGCTACATTCTTCTACACGAAACCTTCGTGTACATACACAACACAGACATAGCAGCTGCGCAATGGACGTTAATACAGAAACACTATTCTATTCTTGTGCATAATTTTGCTTTCGATCCCTGTCCATTTCATTAGAGGTATCATGTCTCATGGCCTCCCCTTGCACACTAACGGATTTACACGTTCACCAAATAATCAGTATTTATTGTCCAGATATGGCTTATGTTTGAAGCGTTTTTATTGTAATACTATAGGTTAGATGCCATAGTCAGATTTCCCATTTGGAATTAAGGTGACGCCGTATGCATTTTTCAAGATGTACCCTAATAGTTCTTTATTTATAACAAATTCACAGAAACGAACCAGTAGCCTATCAGGTGGTGTTTCTTGGTTTTATCCACTGCTCAAAACGTCGAGTAAATAATAACCCATCAAATAAATGCTCCACCATTCGGCACGCGTAGGTCTCCTGAATCTTTTAGATGTTGAAGCTGCCGAAAATTATAGCACAAGGCTAAGAAGTTCTTAGAAGAATCAGTCATGCGACATAAGCAACGTCGAACGTAGTACAGCAAGGAGCGCAAGCGATTGTAAAAGGTAAACTCAGAATAAAAAGGGACCGAGCAGTGTGGCCTTCTAATTAATTTAATTAATTTCGGTCGCAGTGCATGAACCGAGAACTCCATTTTTGACTCAACTGTGTTTAGCGTTACTCACCACCTACGGTAAAGTGTTGCTCCACGTGAGCGACCGATTAAATCAGACTACATCAAAAAACTTTTAAACTTAGCGCTGGATGAGCTATCAGTTTTGAAAACCCGCGCTTTTTTTAAAAAGTAATAAAATTCTACATATATTCTTCTTCCCTGTTCAACGGTTCCAGTTTACTACGCTTCATAGTAAACTACAGCGCAGATTTTTTCTAAAAAAATTTCCTACATAACTTACGTCTCGTGTTCCGGCTTATGTTTTTCAAGTGGACTACAAAATTGCCGATGTGAAACGCTAATTACGGAATACACTTCACGGCAACGTAAAATAGAAATACTGAGTTTTAATGTACGTAAAGTGCTAGTGAGCGTTAACGATAATAAAATCATATAAGTCCTAACAATCTTTCAAACGCATTTTAAAATTCATCCGTGATAAAATCTACAAAAACATATTATTTCTTCTTTATTTAGCCACACTTAGCGTGTACTATATGTCTCTCATTTTTCCTCGAACAAAGTTACTGGCTTCTTGTTGAAGAAAATGATCCTAGGTATTTTTGAATGTGATATGACGTAATTTACGATTCTCCGAATCGAATTTCTTCGGTAAATTGAAAGTTAATTTTCGGAAATATGTTTTATTTTATTTACTTCAAAACTGTACACTTTTCTATAAAATGCATTTTGCAAAAAATAAAGGTTTCTCTAAAGTATATTCTTTATTTTAGTTTATACGGGACAATAAAATTCGCCATTTTAGTAATTTTTTTATCTATTTTTTACACCTAAAACATACCAAAGTTCTTTGAAGTGCTGTGAGTACTTTAGGCGGATGGTGCAATCGAGACTTGGTATTCAAAGTCTACATACAACACAAGGCACTTTTTGGAGCCAAAATAACGAAATGGTGGTACCCTTCGAATGCCTTTAAAACCCATGACACATTCGGTTGAACGTGTTCGGTATCAACGGGCGTCAATGCGGCTGCAGACGTGAGGAACATCATACAGTGTTAGAGTTGTACAATAATTGTGTGTGAATAAAGACAGGCCATGTCCGAAATGCAACCTCGGGGTATAATTAAACCGCTTGATTTATTTTTTAACTGAAGGTGTGCAATTCTCGGCGCGGTTGAGATTGCTCTGTTGTTCTTTCCTCATATTTTGCTTTATTTCCCTTTCCCGGCGTGAGCTTTTACCGGAGATAATGTATTTGCAAATACAATCTGTGCTCACGGTGCGTGTCGAGTCATATGTCATTGATCGACTTTTTAGGTTAGTAATTAGGTAATAAACGAACGGCAGGTCATCGATTTTAGACCGTTTCTCGTGTCTGAATACGAGCAACGTGTCACCAAATCGGATTGCTGTACATTGATTGATGTACAATGTTGCAATTTGTGTATGGTACTGCCGTTACATTAACTACTTTGTGACGCACTTTGGTCGAGTCAGTTTTCGTCTGTTGTATCGTTAAGAAACATAGGTCGTGAGGGTAACATTTGTAATGAAACATCAGGAGTGACGCAGCAGCTTTTAGTGTAGTCGTTGTGTTTCTCACAATTTACTAAGACAGAATAGACGGACGCATTTGAAGGTACTTTATCATTTGAATATGAATTTAGGTCTTCTTGAAACACGTAATGAAATTGGGAGACAGCACTGGATAAAAAGAGGTAGAGACGGATTGTACCGAAAAAAACTCAGCCTCGATTGCACAACTGATTCCTAACAGCGTTTGTATGTTTTTTGTAAATAGCTATATAAAAAAAATACCTGTTCATGTATTTATGTTGCGTGATTTTTCAACAAGGCTCTACTAATACGTAATGAAAAGTGGGCATATGTTTATAAAATAATATGGAAACTTCTTTTTATTACCGCAAGAAATAGTTAGGAACTGCTGGGAAAAACTAGCCCTCTGATACTTGTCGCATAGGTGCCTAATCATTGACTATCTTTGCAGCGTTTCCAGAGTCACAAGTCAATTTCAATTAAAAAGAGTGTGTCTGCTTAAATAATAGTTTATATTGTAAAAACGTGAATCATTGGCCGTTTATACCACAAATACGTTTTTACATAATTATGCGTAGCCTTGAGATATCCTTATAGCACTGCATTCATCAGGCTTGCTCGCCATTTACTAGCCCGCTAAATGTTTACAATTAAAATTGTTAACAAAAAAAATCTAGTCGAAGTGATAAAAAGTATTAAGCCTCGTTGTTAGTCACGTTGATTTGAAGTAAGAGCTGTGTTCACATACATTCATTAGGTGTGTTAGTTCATGTATTTCTATGCTACCTTTATTGGTGTAGCATCTCGTACTACCTAACTATTTAAATATTATTAGCAGTGTAGTACGGCTTTCCAATGCATTGGTTTTCGGTGAATAATAATAAGTGTTTAGAAAAGGGCTTGGCCAAACGAACTTAGCCCGAACTTTGCCCGAACGAAATGCAGAAAGGGTTATTCTAACTATTGCTGGAGCTGTTTTGTATTTCCATACAAAGTAAGTTAAATAGCTTTTAAAAAATGCATGTATGGTGCGTGAGTGTTGTCGTATGTGGAGGACACGAATTAGTCATCCATCCAGTTAGTAAGACACTGTATATTTTATTGCAATGTGCACTATTTTAAATTAAGGCATGAAGAAACATGTCTGTAGCATGTCCGCATTTGGCCTTAAATGCCTTCTTATGAAGAAAATGGTACAGAAGCGCACGATATGTCGGTGTTTTTCTTGGACTTATTCATCTGCGAAGGTTAGCGGACTAGTGCCTAACAGCTTGTAGAGTGCCACAACGGTCAATCCTCCTACTTAATAAGAAACAAATTAAGTAAAAACAGAACACCTTTAAGTGTGGCTGAAGAACAACTGAGGCAATGCCGGATTTATTTTACCTCGGATATTTGTTTCTTGATATTTCTTCTTTGTGCCCAAAAGATCGTTTAGGGTTGCATCATATTTTTGACCCTAAATTTTGTTTATTATGTCTATGCGAATAAAACGGCGGTGCAATTAAGCCTCAAAGGTGGTGCAGAGTATTCATCGGTAGAGATGGCTTCATCAATCGTGTCAAATTTGTCGGCTGGAGAAGGAGATAAATCTGAGATACGGCCTATCCCAGATACTGCATCGGTTTCTGCACACGAAAGTGTTCTAGACTTCGTTGTCCTTCCTGAGAGCCCTGGTGGAGGTTATTTGTCTGAAGGTAAGTCTAGGCGATTATAAAAGAGGTTAGAAGCTACAGACTTTTTCACGCTTTTCAAGTCCACACAGAATATAAAAATACGAAAAAAGGTAGGTCCGCAAAGACTTCTTAATAATAAAACTAGGTCAACGATCCGTAACTTATATTAGAGAACATGTCACGGGCGGGTTTGCCTGGCGAAGTTGACTGCCCGATTCCGTATAATTTGTTCAGGAATACAGCAATGGAAAAACGTTTATCTTGTAATGCAAAAATATTTGAACTGATTCTTATTTATACACTACCTACCCGGGAGTCGATGAAAATCTACATGTTTTTAAAATTGTGGATTTGAAAATGCATATTTACCTTCAAATTTATCTTTTTTTATTCAGAGCGCGCCTTGGGCTTTCGCGTCGAGATGTCGTGATTCAAGCTACTACATTCGAGCTTTTTCCTCTAATTTCATTTATTTTTTTTTGTATCTTTGTATCATCAAAGGTCCCTTTTTCTAATCAATGAACTTACACAAATAGTTGAACCAATATATTACAGCAGCATTTTTGTACATTTCTTATACATTACATGATACTGCAGGAGGCGAGTAAATAGATCAAACATGTATTTAGGTGAATAAGAAAATGTAACATGCATGAGATAACTAAGAAATCCTAGGCTACTCATGAGTAGTGGATGGGAACAATTTTGGAAAGCATGATTAAATTATGTCTAAGGACAAAAAAGGTGTAAGTCGAATTCAACATAGAAACATATTTTTTTACATTCTTTTTTAGCTCTTAAGTTAACGCATAAGTAATGGTGCGTTTACCAAATGTTTCTTTTCCCTCTGTCTCTTCTACGTTATTTGTTGTTTACTTTTCTCTCTTTAAATACGTACAAAGCAAAGCAGGAGTGCGCTTTGACTCACTTCTCAGTGAATTTGCTTTGCTTTATACTTGCCTCGAGTTCAGGCTATACATGTATATGGTTCTAGTAAAAAAAATGCATTTTCAGTAATCCGTTTAATTCACCTTTTGTCGAGGTGTAAAAACAATCCAAGCAGCTCAACATATTTGTGTCGTGTACAATGTACGTTACGTACCTAAAAAACTCTTGAATGATAGTTTGTGAAGTCTAATTACGATGTCTAAGAATTTATGGGTACACACCATCCTGGTGGACCATGGAAAAAACCGCCTCAAGGCAGTTTTGAAAGCGGATAGTCGATGAAAAACCCATGATTTGTGTTTCATGGATCTAGAAGACAAGTAAAAAGGAACTAGAAGGGAAGTGGAATAGATGAAAAACAAGACGGTCACAGGATTCTTCTTTTAGCCCTGTTGTATCGAGTAAATAAGGTTGCTAGACAAGTCAGGTCATTCTTCTCTTTAAAAATGCTAAGCCGCACGTGGCAAACATTGTAAAAGCCACCTTGCAAGGGCTTGAAAGAGAATTCTTTAGTTTCCACGTCCGTATTTTCCAGACCTTTCCCAACAGATTACCCCAACAGATTATTGGTGAATGAAGTTCTTTCAGGTTGCATGTAAATCGAAACTATAATAAATAAAATTTGTAGCACAATATTTGACAATAAATAGGGTCTCAAAAATTGGCTGAAGGATTTCAACACTAAACCTGAAAATTGGTGGTGAAGCGGAATCTCCGAATAAATTGAGAGACCTGAGAAGGTCACGAAGAGTGATGCCGAATATATAATAAATTAATTTCCTGTTGGAATCCCAGCAGAAAGCTGCGTTTTCTGTTAAGTGAACGAACCGCCATTACTTACTTACCTATCCAATGTATTGAAAACATTAATCTTCGCTTATTTCTGTGCGGGTCGTCTAGTGCTTTTTTCTTATAAGTGTACTTTATTTATTAAGTTTCACACCGTTGGTCTACGAGCTTGAGCTTGATGCAATAAATCGCTTAACTGAAGTTGAGATGCTAAGCAAATTAAAACATTAAATGAAGATAAATAGTTCATGCTTACATTTTTATGTTGCCCAAGTCGAGTGTATGTAAACACACAGTTACAAATTAGTTAGAGAACCGCTAGCAATCAGTTTGTCGCAAGTGGTGGAAACTGCCTCCTCCAGTTAAATACTGCTTTATTTGTTTCAATTAACAAAATATTCGTAGTATGCTTAAATGTAACACAGTTACTTCATTTTATGGATCACCTGATCTCCAAATTTGTACTCGGATCCGCTCAAAGAGAGTTTTCAAGTTTACTATTCTATTCGAATACTTTTGTCTTTTGGTTATACATAGTGTCGCGCACCAGTTTTTTCATTTAGGTGGTTACGAGCACTAATTACAAGGAAAAGGTACTATGTGAAATCTTCTCTGACTTGTGTATTATTATTCATGTTAAGTTATAAATAATTACTGGGTCGCTTCAGTTTAGCTCTTCCAGTTGTGTTATTTCTCCAAGCCAAAGCTTATCTAGAACTTTAGAACTTTTAGTGTCTTGCAGTAAGCGAAGCTACCAAATTCCACTTCTTACTTCGGTTAGCGGTTTTCTGCGTGCTTTGTTTAAATAAAAAATTAATCGTTTTCTTCGATTCCAATAAATCTACAGGTTATCACGTTGGGTTCGCCTTCTCTACGTTCTAAGTGTTTTTTTGATTTAGTCCACCGTAAATTTAAAACGAAGTTTCTCTAATTTGTTCTCAGAACTTTCGATTATCTTTCTTCTTTCTGCTTCCTCATTTGTGACATTTATTTGTAACAACAGTTATAAAAATATGTTACACTATCTAAACAGTGTGATGAGAACTTCTATTGAAATACACGTGACGTCTGAGTGCACATACAAAAATAATAAGGGATATCAATAGTTCTTTATATCTTTTAAATAAAACTTTATTCAACTAAACTTGTTTATCCTCTTGTATATGACATTATTCTTAGCTGGGGATGCATTTGATAACCTTGCTGTTCAACTACAATCCCTACCGATGGCTTCTGCGGTAGTACCTGTACAGTCTGTCTCACTACGTGCAGATATAGAAAGACTGACCACGGAAAATGAACAGCTCAAGAGTAAGTAATATACTGATTGCTCCGTTTTTCCAATATATACTTCGTCATATAAAAACATTGGCTGATTTTGTTTTAAAGGTGAAAATATACCATACATTGTAGCTTGGTAATTATTAATATAATAAATAGAGTACTACAAACATCTTTTTAGCAGGTCGGTCAGTAAGTTAGTTTCCGACCAATTATAGTGAATCGCCCGAACCTGCTCATGTATCCAAGACTTTGGAGCTCTCGAGTAGATTTGTTTTAAACTCTGTTTCATTAATCCTCGAATGCCACCATTACGTGAACAACTACTTTGCTTCGGACTATAGTGGTTAGTTATATAATTACACTAAACTGTGAGTCATTGTAAGGTTCACAGTACCGAAAATTTTCCAATTCTTTACGGGAGGCCACCAGCGTATCGTCAAATCGATGCTGGAGTCGAGAGTCTGTGTGGTCTCCATCATTTAATCCGGGGCGGAAGCATGACTTTCACCCTGAAGAATTGGGTTCGACGAGTCTGAGAGCTTTCATCTTATAGACTAAGAACTTCAATATCTGAAAAACTGGGCAATCTATGTAAGCCTGCAGAAGACAGGGAGAATAACTAGCTGAACGAGCATGTCGGCAGAATCGATCCAGATGCATTGAATTGTCAACATTCAATCGCCGACAGGTTAGCCCTGGTGAACTAAACTAAGTTACCGTTACTTCGTAGTTTAGGAAAAATAATTCCAAAGATCCAGAGACCATAGGATATATTGCTTTACATCAGTTGTTGATTATTCGGTCTTTTACATTAGAGAGATATGGACTTTTATGGATCAGGGAATTTGCAACACGCTTTGTTTGCCGCAATGACTATGGTCACCGCCATTGCCCGCGTCTTGCTGTTATGGTCACGGCCTGCGACACTACCATAGAAATGTTGGTTCATGCATGAGAGTCGAATTTGCACATGGTCAACGTCGCTGCCACTACCGTACTAATTATGATAAAAAATCAAGGATATTTTTCGTACGAAAAATACCTTTGGTTTTTTACCACAAACTGAACTCACGCCAACATTAGGCTGACGAAGCTTACCGAGTGTGCTGCCTACCAGGGCATCCTGTTCGGCATTGTAACCCGATTACGACGCCCCCTCAGTTTGGCGCGCTTCTTTTATTTATAGCAAGATACCCATAGCGTCGTCGTGCTTTCGGTTTAACCATTTTGTATACCTGGCCTCTGTGATGACGGATATGAAACGATCTTGAGTATTTCGTGTTGGAAACCTTGTTACAAGACTGTATCTATTTACGCATAGAAGCTTACGGCTATTTCTTAAGACGTCAAATTGTTAAAAGCCTAGTCTAGTTAGATGTCTTCTATGAAAAAAGTGCTACCATATTCCAATATGCCGGAAGGATACATGGGGACTGTGTAGATATCAGGCCGACCGTGTGCACCTCGTGGTTACTGTAGTTGTGCCCAGGTTTCTAGAGCTGCAGGCCATGAAACACTTCCAGTCGAGGTTTACTAACGATCTTCTGACGTTGAGATGGATGTGGAAGTATACAACGCGTCCTCGTATCATATATAGATATAGATAGCTTACCACTTGCGGCTGCCCGTGAGCATATAAACCATTTAGTCTGTCTCTCATCGATAAGTCTCCAACATCTATTTGTACTATACACAAGCACGTTTTACTGTATAATAAATGCATACTCAACATCCATTCATCATACAGACAATACTAAAATTCTCATTTGTATTCCAGAGGCCGCACTGGACAACAGTCAATCAATGAAAATTCATCTCGAGCGATGTAACGTTTGGAGGGAACAAATGCAGCGAATATATGAAAGGTGACGTAAAATGGATGGAAAAATGATACATGGATGGAAAAACATAAAAATAGCTTTTCCTAAACATGAATATTTCTTATTATAAAGTTGTTTCATCTACTCAAGGCCAGCATAATTTATGAAAATCGCAAGCGTTTTCGAGATTTTCACATATTCTTCTTGCACCAAAAAAGAATTTGCAACCCACCTCATTGAATTACTTTTAAGCCATAAATGTTCTCTCACATTTATATTACCAAAAATATATTAGCGGTGAATATCGAAGTCTATGTAGAGCACAACTTTTTCAATAGCAATAGTCATTCATATCATAATGTTTTTCCGTTTTATTCATTCTATTATTGACTAATTTTTTACGCACAGAATAGGTAAATACTATTATAAGATCTTCTCAAAAAATCTGAAATCTCTAAGTTTTCTTAAAGTTTGCAGGATTTTATAAATATTAATATTTCTGCACACTTCGACATTTACTGAAGTTTTAGGGTAAATTTAACAGCAACTATGTGAATGAATGAAGTAACCGAAGGTGTTAATGAAACTAACACAATATGATAACTAATTATTGAAATCACTAAAGAAAACTCAAATATCAAGTTATGAAAAACCAACTGAAAGTTTTTTTTAAATAAAAATGAGAAATCTATCTAATGAGATGGGCTATAAATTTCCTTCGATAGAAAAAGCTTGTATTGAAAACTCAAAAGCGGTTGGAGGCCTATAATCTAACAGCACTAAAAAATGAGTCTGTGTCTCTCAGTGGATCAGGCTCACACACGTACTTTTTTCCTTAGAGCTCAACGTTTGCGAAAATTCTAGAGAGTCACTAAGCTATCCTCCTGCTAGTAGTATCTTTATATAGTTTATATGTAATGCTTTGGCGTATTTCAATGACATATTTTTTTACATTCACTTATGTTGCATATTAAATGAAGAACTGAAATAGGCACAGTGTAAGAATCTGGAAGGATTTTCTAGAAGATATATATATATACTGATAAAAGATTTTCAAATTACGACTCTCGTTCGATTTAGTGTATCGAGGCAGAGTTATAAAATAAAGGAGGTTAGTGATCGAAACACTAACAAAATGGTTTAAAATAGGTGCTTGGACAAAAACGGGAACTCGACCAATAGTGTGTACTAGACTGACTGAAGCACTAAACCATAAGGATTCATAAAGAGGATAATCATGGAGAGTGGAGTAAGGGACGAAGGGAAAAAAGTTGGATGTGTTACCAGTAAAATCTTAGGGAAATCTAAGACTTTAAAGTGGGCATGCAGGAAGATAACTGATCAACCTATAAGCGGTATGTTCAACTGCAACCATATGGTTAACATGGTACTAACTCAGTTCACTTACTACTGACCGCGTCCCTCATTACATGTTGTCGATGCTTATCAATTTATGTGATGCACTTTGCTTGTTATTTTCATAATATTAGGGATGCAGCTATGATCGAAGAGGCGCGTCAGACTACGATCAAAATGCAGGAGGAGAAAGCGACCCTGCGGGCGTGTCTTGAGAGCACCCAAAAAAAACTTGAGGATGCTATCGTCGAGAAATTCAGCCTCTGTAAGTAACTGCTAAAAAGTACCATCTGAACTAATAAGCCAAACGCACTTTTTTGGTTACGCTTTCAGCTTCCGTGCCTATTACTATATTTTATTAAATGTTGCTGAAAACAGCATCATTTGTGGCTGCTGTTTGTATTGTTCTTAAAAGCCAACCCCTGTAATTTGGTTATTCCTCCGATACCAGCGTGATAACGTGCCGTCTTGCTTTGGTATCTTGTTTTGTTCTAAAAGCCGAAATGAAAAAGTCTTTAGAGGAAGAGTTGCGCGAACTGCGATCACAGCTTGACGAGTGCCACCAGAAACTCGAGGAATCAAACCAACGGGTGGAAGATCTAACCTATGTCTATGTTGACTCTGAAGAGAGCGCCAAGCAATACGGTTCAGAAAAGGAGGTTTTGCGCAAAAAAACCCAAGACAAACCGGAGAAGGTCAAAAAGGAACGTGATGTTATCACAAAACAGCCTGACGAAAGGGATACCCCAGAAGAAAAGTATGTCTAGTATTTGAATTGTGCTCAGGTGAATAATTGATTTGACTGAATTAGTTATACAAGTTGATAAAAATGCTTCAAATGAAACTGAAATAGTGTGTCGTTAAAAACAGATTCATTCTATAAATTACAATTGCAAACAATTTATCCAGCAATAAATTATCTGAATATTCTAATCATATTCAATTTTATATCGGATGATATATAATGTACTATAACTATCGAAAAAGGTAAGCACTTCGTTTTTGCTTTTCTCAGCGACGAATCCGTGAATTATCATAAAATTAAGTTTATGCAAGTAACGTTTATGCAAGTTCCTTTTAAGAAATTAGAAGAAATGTATATAGCCAAGGTGTAGTCATAATTGAACATCTTTCCATCCTTTTCAGCCCCGTAGTTGCTTCACTCCAAACGGAAATAGCAAGCCTGAAAGTCGAGGTTGAAAAAACAAGCAATGAGGTTAAGTAAGTAGATCTCAATTGTATTTTAATTTCTACAATAAAACGTCTGATACATAATAGACATTTATTTAGACTTCCGTATTTTTAAATTAAACTAGATCTTGGTTGGACAATCTTTTAATATACTGAGGAAGACTTACTTATGGCTTCCCAACTTACAATGGGTCAGTACTTAGCATGTTGCATATTTGGGATAGAGGTGCGTGTATCGTACCCCATCAATTGCTCTCCTGCTTTTTACGAAATTCTTCGATACATGTGATAAGAACAACTAAAACTCATAAGTGCTATTGTCCAGACAATATTCGGGCTAAAGTCATATAATTATAATATTGGATAATATTTGAACCCTAATTTCTCGCCATAATTTCAACTTTTAATGAAATAGTTATCCTAAAGTATTCGCACGTCGCCGCTGTCGACTTTAATGTCGCTTAATTCTAGGTTTCTTTAGCAATAAACAGAAAACGATATCTTTTTATTTTTGGCTAATACCTCGCAATAAAGAAGTCATTCCTTCTAATCCGAATCTATTTGGCACAAAGCTAACAATTTTATCTTGTTAAAGACGTCTTGTCTTCTCTATTCTTATTATTCTGTGTACATTGTTAATAGATGACATTTAATTAAAACGTCAATTAGTTTTGCATGCATTTGGCAGTTAATAAGTTTTAACCTCCCGTTTTTAAAATCCTAAAATAAAGTGCATTTTTGAACAAAACACCCGTCCTCATGAAATGTACGCTTGATAATATTTACATCATCTTGCCTTCATATATATCCAAAAAAAGAAGCATTTTGTAACTAGAGATACTACTGAGATATTAATATCTTAATTGTGTTGCTGATCTAAGTTAACTAAGTAATGTAAGTTGATAATATTAGACCCGTTTGAGCGTAAGAACTAGACTGAAAGTTTAAAATAAGGAATTGGCACCTTTGTCTTATAACATTAAGAAAGCTTTTAATATATGCAAAAAACTAATAGATTGAATTGGGATGAGCAAAAGTGGCTTACAGTGCCGAAAAATCTGTTTACGGATTTGTTTTAAGATTTAAAAATAGAATTAATTCAAAGGGTAGAGGATACTGAGTTGGACTTTGATACTGCTTTTTATCCGCATTACGGCTAAATAAATTGAAATTGACATAAGGATGTTCCCCTTAAGTACAACGTTATTCCTGATGGCATTTTTCTAAAGGTCTACAAGGTCTTTCCGACAGCTCTGATTCATATTTCCGTTTTCCAATATTCCTGTAATTCATTTTTCACATCAGTGCACATTAGAAAAACTCTAAATTAGTGTTGACAATTATAAACACGTGAAAAAATGACAAACTCAAGAATAATAATAATAATAATATGTACAGCTTTTTTTATACATTTATTTATTTTTAAGGTCGCCCGGGCGTCGAACCCCATCTGTAACACAATTGTCCCTTATCCCACTATTAAAAAAATGTTTCAGTTTAAGATTGTGTGGGATATGCTATCTATACCCTAAAAAATTTATTAGACATAGAAAAATGCGTATACGGGAAAAATCTAACATACGGTGCTTCTTAGTATCTTAAAGTGTATTCTGCTAACGTCAATAAGTGAAATGCATAAAGAATCTGACTATCGAATGATAGATAAATTTTTAATGCTCCTTAATGACAACCTACACAGTGGCAAAACAATAAGTATCGTCGAAATTTTGCTCCAAGTCTGTTGACATCACTTTTGCATCATAATATTAATTTTTACTCCTGTATATGTCTTCAGAGATCTCCCTTGACTAAAGATACATCTTCGTATCACGTTGTCTATTCACTTTTAGCTTACAGAGATACCCGCGCCGAAGTGTCAATTTGGCAAATAGAGTTCTCACTTTTTTTAAGCGATTTGTCATCAGTTTCATACATTGACCTCTTTGATAACAAACTGGTAAGCGGGCAAGTTCTAGAGAAAACGCAATATGAAAAGCAGACTAAAGATTTTTGTAACCTTGGGTTTGTACCAATTAAATCTAATTTTTATAAATTGAAGCAAAGTAAGTTTGGGTGATGAAATCAACTGCAAGCGTCTTTCGTGTCTCCCGCGAAAGTTTATTTATTAACTTTAATTAATTAATTTATAATTAATTTATAATTTATAATTTATTAATAATAAATAATTTAATTAATATTATATTATTAATGTAGGGTCTTTCAATTATAATATGTGTGAGACAGTCTTTAATGGCGGTCGTTTACTTAATGTCATGACACTTTTACTAATGCTGTAACTTGATACCCGATAACTACTGTTTCTCAATGTCGATTTTTAGAGAAATGACGTCCCGGTATGCACAACTCACGGCCCTCATTTCTGAAAAAGAATCGTAAGTTGGTACTATAATAATAGTTTTAATGATAAAATGTAATAATTTATAACGTAGCAAACTTGCAGACTGTAGCAAAACTTCTACGACTGATAGGAAGTAGGCTAGAAGATTTGCGGAGTAGACATCTACAATTTTTATACGAAGAAATGCATCTTTATGGTTATTCTTGGCTATTATCATGTCTATTACGGCTACAATGTATTTATAGATTATTACAGTGGCTCTCCATTAGCTTGAAGTACACAATTAAAGTAAATTTCTGCTAATTTATTTTGGCTTCGCTTATTATTGTTTCGTGGTCAAAGTTGAATCTTGAAGTACACCATCACATCAGGTTTAATCATATCTTTGATGTCACAGAGACGCCGCATTATTTGCTGCGTTCTTCCGATTATATTAAGTTCATTCAATGTGAAATGTGACAAATATTAATCTCATATGATGCTACTTTATAATAATGTGACATTTTGCAAGACTTTTTCCACTTAAGGTGTATTTGAATTTTTTGGAATCTAAGACTGTTCATTTAAATATCGTCACTTTTAGCAGGCCTGTTGTATAAGTTATAGAAAATCAGAAAATTCGAATAGCTTGCGAATATGAGTTCTATCTTGGAATTACAGCGGCAGAAAAAGCTCGCCGCGTGAACTCTGTATTCGGTCAAAAAACTCTGTTTTAGGCAGTCATGAGCAGAAGATGATTACCTCATACCGAAGATGTTATGATCGTAAAAATGCGGGAGCTACTGTTAGAGGTTTTCTATCATTCATAATACTAGCCAGACATTACACTCTCAGATTGAAATTTTTTAAAGTCTTGATAACTACTTAATAAGGGAAATATGCTTATCTCAAAACGATGTGGAAACTGGCATTCGAGACTTCATAGACTCGTACCCAAGACCTCTGCGGGAGCGAGACAGGCTACCATCTGAATGGCAGAAGGTCATAGATATTAATGGCGCGTACTGTAATTGAATATAAAAGAGCTAAGTATGTGAAGAAAGTTAGAATTTACTATGTAACGTTTCATACTGAACGATCTAATGGTAGCCATCGGCTGTCAATATATACGTCAATACAACAAAACAGATTGATATTCATTTCTTAAGGTATTTTAGATGGTTCACGTTCTGCACTGCGTTTCTTATAGCACAAATTGTGGACACCCTTGTTATATTACCAGTATCAACGTGAAATTATTATAATTACTTCGAGTATTGGCCAAGTTTAGTACGTTATTGGTTTGTTATGTTCATATATGCTCAATGGAAAATATGTCTTCACATTAATATTTCAGAGAGCTTACCGAACTTCGTGCTCAATTGGCAGCATCTATTACCGATAAAGAATCGTAAGTACATATTTTTCGTAAAAATAAATTGACAAGGGTTGTACAAACTTGGCTAGCCTTGGTACCATTCTCTTAGATACCCAATTAAGAACTTTTTAGTTAAATGAGAAAAAGAAATACATATGTTAGCTAAGATACCAAATTATTTTCAACAAATGTTCGCGGTTCTACAACTATCCTATTGTAGTAGCGCGGTAGTATTATTAAAGCTATTATAGTGATGGAGTATAATGAAAAAGGAAAGATTGAAAAAGGATCAAGAAAGTACGCTAGAGATAAATAAACAAAATGGCATAAAAATAAACAAACAATAGTGTATCAGCTTTTCCGAAATTATATAAAGAAAAAGTTATATAACCTTTAAGCATATTAGGAGACGCAGCAATATTTTGGTATACGTTAGGTGAATATTTTCCATTGTTCACACCTTGAAGCCAGCGCTCTAGGAGCGTATTAACTGCTGTGCGCTTGTAATTTAAATTAGCTATACTCGTTATGGATAGCTTATTTGAAAGACCTGGCGACAGGATACACTATGCCATCTATTACCCTTTTCTACTACCCTTTCGAAATCACACGGACTTGAAATGAAGGCTAAAAGCGTCCTTGGATTCGACAATGCTTCGAAATATTCCATATTAAGCCAATATAAACCGCATTGGCTGTGCTCAATTTTTCTCAAAAGCTTCTGTGATTACAACGACTCGTATTTTGTTTGAAATGTTGAGATGAAGTCCCAGCCTCTGCGGTCTTCAACTTCCCAATTTCCGTTTTAAAGATGCGTGCCTTAGTGATGAATCGTTATTTGTTCAGTGTCTTCACCGTGTCTCGATGGACTCTACCAGCCTTCTCACTTTCGACGAACATAAGGTTATTCTGAGCCTTGATTTTCAGTGCTAAATGATATTATTACTTCTGAACTTATTCTCTAATAACACTCAATCAACTTATAGCCGTAGATGACCAAAGCATTGATGTATATATTTACCGAATTTCGAACTGCTAGTGATGGGTCATGTAATACTATAGTTTTCCGAATATTTCGACCTGCTGAACTTCAGACAAACTGAAAAGACTTTTTGCATACAGCATACAAACCGTATGCCTAATGAATAACCTAATAATAATGAGAAGAGGGCTCATGATACAGAAATCTACGCGAGTATAGACGCTTAAAAGAACAGTAGCTCTAAAATTATCTTGTTTAAGACATTCGTATTAAGGCTACATAAAATGAAAGAAGTCTGAACAACACTAGCTTTACCGTAACGACTATTCAGTTGAGTTTGTAGATAGATACGCCTTGTATATTAGGGAAAGAACCTTACGTCTGGCGTATTTGTGTGGAAAAAACACTTAGTTATTGAAGCGGATTGGCTTAGCTTTGAAGTTCTTTCATAGGATCCAATGCGCAGAACCATGGCTCTGGGCTTATAAAAACATGTACTTACACAAGAAATTGTATGTTTACACCATTACAATTCGGTCACACTTAATCGGCGGAATGTCCTTATCCCGTGGCCGGTATTTTCTAGCACTTACTGAGTTTACGTGCGCTGGATGATACATTCAGGGAATTTTATGGGTGCATGCCTGGGCAGGATACCATTTTTTCCAAAGTGGACTAGTGGGTATCTTGCACAAGCGCATGGCAACAAACTCTTACAACGAACTCTCCAGTTGTCCTGAAGCACATCGCGCTATCGGGACAATAGGTGTAGTGATCATGGAATTTCGTACCATTCAACAATACAGATGCTCAATCATTTACAGCATAAAACTTGTGGGTTCTTTGCCAATGGACGAACAAGGCACGTACTTTCTTGGCTTTACCTTGTAAACCAGAATATGTAACACACGTATGTATGCACATTTTCTGATCAGTATTTCCATGTTCGGGAAACAGCGTAACATAACTTGGCGTACGGTTTTATTTACATCTGGGAGACCCCGGTGACAAGTTATAAATACCAAAACCTCGGTTGATTTTGGTAGTGCTGGTTGCTATTTCCTAATATCTGTTCGACATAACGTGTCATCAGAGGTAAGCCTACTGGCTGTCTACCCTCCCTGCAACACCTAGACACCTAGACGCAAGTCTAATCGATGGGCCCTGTTAAGGCACTGAGAAAAATATTTTTAATGGTTGATCCACACTACGATCTCCGAACTTCACAGTGTCAACACAGTTGAAACCTGTTACTCCTTTTTGCCGTGTTGCCGTAGAACCGCAGTTCTCTCGGAACAGCAACCAGTATACTTTATTAAGTAGGTGCGCCTCCGGGACCGGGTGTCGGGTTTATTCGACGTTTAATCTCAGGCCGTATCGAACTAACTCAGTGTAAGGACTTACTTTAGTTGCTTCAATGAAGTTTGCAAACACTTTCGATTTGGTGGTTCTCGGAACGTTAACCAGGAGCACGCTATACATGAGTTTGAACCCACCTTACCCAGCAATGCTCTTTTAGTAAACACAAACCATTCAAACATCTGCTCATCCTTACTGCATAACAGCTGAAAAAACCACTGAAGCGACCCGGCTTATTTTAAGGGGAAACTCTCGCAGGGCTCCTCTTTGAAATCGCCCCATGTAGTTGTCTTCCATACACGCAAACCGAATTCCAGTCGAGACAGGCCTGCAATCACGGTCATGCTCTTGGTATTATCTGATCGGCAGACCACCCGCGATTTACAAACAATCGCTCAAATTCTTCTTTAATCAGGTTTCGTCGAAAGCCAATCTCGGTGACGGCGTCCAATTACCCAGTTCACTCGACGACTAGCCTCTCCAACTTGTCCATATCGCCAGCTGCCAAAATAAATCGTACGGATTTAGCTTTGTTGTTGCCGCCAGGGACGAGCGCTTCCCAACCACTTACTTTGCATTTATACAGCCATAGTCGTGTCTTTATTTAATCCATATTACGGTAGCCACACCATGACACTATCAACGTGATAACTCTTGATATTGAATAACAAAAAAATAATGAGGGATGAGATGTTTGAAATGGGAAAACTAGGTTTAATCCTTTATAATAGTTTAAAACAATGAAGGTAATATGTAATACATATGCAAAAAAGTTTGGTGAGAAAAAAGTGGCTGAGAAAGTTATTCAGGGCAATCTGCCTTTCCAAAAATGTTTAAAAATGAATAGAATTTAATTTTCAAAAGTTTCACAAGTGAAAATGTATTAATGTTAAATTTTACGCACAGGGTATTCCAGGGAAAATCGTGCGTTCGCCAAACTTCTTTCAGTACCAATTGTTGGTGGCCTTGTCTTGATAAAACCACATCTTATTTACATTGTACCTATCTAGCTTTGATCACAAAAATTGTTTTGATGTGTGCCTGTAGAAAAATTATTTTGTATTATTGCGTCTACCATGTCGCGGCTGCCTTTTGTTTCATGCAGCAAGCGTATAACACTTCACATAATGGGTAAACTTGAGCTCTTCGGCTGAAAAAATCTTATATGGCAAAAGACAGGTATCCTTTGTGACAAAATCTTATATGGAATTTCTTTGGCCAGGTAATACTGTGCGACAGGTGAAGAATCGAGATTTCAGATTTCCGAAGAATTCCTTTCTACTGTAGTAACAACCTTTTCCGTACGGACTCTCCATAAGTGCACAAGACATGAGGCAATAGATAAAGGAGACGTTTGTTTTAAACTTTTCTATACAACGGCCCAAGAAGGTCCTGGAAGATCCAGTATACCGTCTTCAATATAAAATGCCTTCATCAACATCGGGCCTAAAAGCTAAATATGAACAATTATTATATAAAAAAATAAATGTGATGCTGGAAGTAAGTTGCTAGGTTAACAAATTTGCAGTTAACACATATCCGGATACTATTCATATGCAGATATAACATGTAGGTAACGTTTAATAGAATGTCTTTGTAATTTCGAACAAATGGTACCCCATCACTGATTGTTCGTATTCGTTTCATGCCTAATAAATTAAATAAAAAAAAAATAAGAAAAAAATTTAATGTATGATTACGTATGATGCACTGGTTGTGAAAATTATTAATAGAAATTGCTTCTTTTGCAGAAAATATTAAAACCAACTTAAAACGAGTTACTTAGTTAACGTACTCCTACGTAAGCAGAAAGGGACCACGTGTGGAACCACATGTAGCCTTTTCTGTTTCAAGTGTTCGTATTATAACTCGACAATGGAAGACTTTACCTCATTGTGTCAATATACTGCAGGTGCGTTGAGAAGTTACAGAGCGAGTACGACGATCTCCTGAAGCAGATGTCATTGAAAAAGGCTGCTTTCGATGCACAGCGAGAGAGGTACTAAGATAGTTTTTGCTTGCCCATGTAAAAAAATTATTTTCTGGTAAGTTGCAATTCATTGTAATTCATATAAGTTTTTTAATGTCAAATTTGCAGAGCTGTTCAAATCTTACTCTCATGCTTGTAAACTTAGGAAAATTCAAGAATTGAATGCGCGTATATGCTTCCTGGAAAAGGAAGTCCAGCAGGGCCGACGAGACGGCATCGCTCTACAAAACGCTGAGGCAGCTTTGTTAAAGGCTGCAGCAGAACGCGAAATAGACATCCTCAAGCTTTCAAATGTAATTATCACTTGAAAAGTTTCTACCGTTAAACGCTTTTGCCACGTTGTATTATTTAATTAATTTATATTAGTGTCAAATGCTAACGGGAGCTAGTTATGGAAAGCGAAGATTTATATAAACATAACACTACAATTACACATTGTATTGTCACCACGAAATTTATTTTCTATAAGTGTGCTATGTTAGGCTAGTTAATTACAAGCTTCATTGCATTAATCACGAAAGCTTTGATTTTTTTTATATTTATTATTTAGTAAAGGAATTTAGGAAAGGCTTCCTATATTAGGAAGCCTTATTTTGTTATGTTCTTTTTATCTCGTGGTATATTTACCACTTTGATGAAATGCCCGAATAAATAGTAGTTTATTTGTTATCATAGTGAAACAAACAACAAGTATTTATTGCTTCTGTAATAAATGAATCATTTAGTTATTTGCAATATCTAATATTCATTATGTGAATTATTCCAATTTCAAACCTTGTATTAGATTGCGTGTTTTCAGGTTGTTGGGTCATAAGCCATAGACCTAAGTCATTGTTAGTTCCAAAAATTATGTTCGTGGAACTAGTAAGAAAACACGGATTAGATAGCCATAGTTAGCAGTTTGGTTCCAATTTCCGTTACAATAACTAGTACGTTAACTTCTGTAGTATTACGCCTTTACCAATGTAATGCAGATTTTACTGCCAAATCGGTGTAAAATTGTACAAATTGGTTTTATAAGTCTTGGCTCTTCCACTGCTTCCACAATTGATCTAGATTGCCGTCTCGACCAACCAGTCAAGTCCAAAACTATTACATTGATCAAATCGTTACTTTTTTGAAAAGATGGGATGTGAGTTAATGAATGAGTGACTAAATGAATTAGTCAAAGAGTATGTATTTCGAAGGCATGAGGCGCGTTCGCAACTAGTATATTTGAAATCCATATTCTAGAAGAATTTCTGCAACTCTCTTAGCGCTTAACCCAAACAAGAAGAGAGAAACTTTTAGCGTTCTTAAATATTCTATACGAATTTCTGTCATCGCTTCCAACGTGTCGACTAGGTACGATATATGAAAACCCGAATTTTGTTACTAAAGAGCAACAAGAATTTAGGAGGAGAGATTCACCGATTATGACATGTAGCATTAAACTAGAAGAAAACGAGTAAACCGCATCACAAATGGTTGAGCTTTTACGGTTGGCTATTGGTTTTACAATTGCAGTTCCTTCTGAAATCGTAGAATACCCTCCAGTTAAAGAACTGAAGCTGGCCAAGGAGTTTCTCTAAAAATGCGTAAAACCTCGTTTGCTGCAGTTACTGAATTGTAAACTAAAATTCACGCTTACAGCTAGCTATGTTATTCCGTTAGGTGTTAGGGGAAAGTGTTTTCACCACCGACTCTAACATGCTATATATGTGATTAAATAAATCTAGACTTAAAGTTTAAACGACTAGGTTAATAGGGTTCCCACTTAAAAGAGAATTTGGCAAATTAGAAGACTTGCTTAGTTTGTTGTTAATACGCCGTCATTCATTCAGAAGTCTACATACAATAACTAAGCCTAGAGGCTAACACGGAACTATCAAGGACACGTAGGAAGCGAAAGTGTTATATAATGAGTATTTACGTGAGTACGTAATGAGTATTTATTTATTTAATCATATTTACGAAATCCGATTATTGACTACTGTATTCGAGATAGCTAGCTAATATTTCAATCAAGGTACATTTCGTATGATGGCCTGCGACGCAGATATTATTTATTTTACCATTCGAATTGTTAAAAAGACTATTTTTTCAGTGAACTTAATGTGCATTTACAGATTGCTAGGAAGTTTATACACAACACAAAAATTTTATTAATTGTCGAGATTCTTCTAAGTAGGGCATCTAAAGTGGGAACTTTCCTTTATCCTGAAAGATTTTTAAAGATTGGATCTGGCCAAAATCAGATATTTCTAAGTCATAGCCATTTTTCAAGCACTCCTTTTTCATTTCCGTGAGCATTTTTAATATCAACTAGCCAAAAATCGTTTGCGTTTGACTAAACTATTCAATTGGCAGTGGATCTTCTCTCCTCTCAAATGGTCGTTAATTTCTGTCTTAGGAATCCATTAAAAGTGGTTTTTTAAAGCATTCTGATTATTTTGGGCCTTTTAGACTCCATTGATAATCATTTAGTTTATGGAAATTCTTTTCGGATTTTTTCGAAAGTGCATGAAAACGGGTGATAACGTATACTGATAATTTCGAGCAGGATGTTTTCTTTTTCCCTTCCACTTAGCTTAAAGAGATCGGATAATCCTTGATCGTCACTCAAATGAAAAAAAAAATGGTATACTGTTTTTCGCTATCAGAAGTTTGTTGCTTTGATCTGGAAGGAACTGGTTTTCATCTGGTGCTAGGACTAGCATGTCCATCACGACAAACCAGTCTCCAGATTTTAACTCGGTTTAGATACCCCACCCTGTACTGCCTCCTGAACTTTAATAACTATTAATTAAATGACATGTCTGTCCACATGTACACTCAACTTGAGTGTACAAAAGATATTCTTGAAGTTCCTTCACTATTTTAAATCTATTGCAGGCAAACAGTGAAGCTAAAGCATTAAGAGCTGAGTCGCAAAGTCTCCGAGACGAGCGAGATGCTCTGAGAGCAGCTTGTGAGCAGGTTAATGCCTACGTCAGGTAGGTTATTCATTTTTTGCTTTTCTCGTCGATATTCTCCGACAACCATTATTTACGTTTACAGCTCATACAGGTGACCTGTATATCGTTGCTTCATGTTGGCTTTTCAAGATCGTCAATATTTGTACGATTAAGTTCCCCTTAATTATTCACACGCCAATTCACTAAAGAACTTGAGTAATTGTTAGTTTCATTATTAACCCAACCTATGAAACGTCTCCTTTTTAGTTAGACGACAAAGTGATACAATAAACGTTAACCAACCTGTTTTTGGGTAACATCACCGTAATACGAACATCGACTGCTTTATTGTCTTTTTTTTTAGCGAATTGAACGTGCTCAAGCAACGTGAAGCCGCCTTTAAACTTCTACAGAATGACCAAGCTTCTCAGATCGAAGCATTTAAAGAAGAGTGGCGTAAAGAACACATTATACGACTTAAGTGGGAAAACGACTATAAAGAGTTACTACAGACCTGGCAGGCTTTCGAGCAAGACCAACCTGTGATTATCGGCGCAGAGAGCGCAGAGAGCAATCAGGTTGGTACATATCTGATAGTCAGGCGTTTCAGAAATGGAAACATTTTTTTTTTACCTATAAGCAACCTCTCCTCTTTTTCTGTTAATCACTGCATTCTAACCATAACAAAAACAGCCATCACCTGGTCAATGATATATGAGATTAGGACCGTAAATTACAAACTATAATACAACACTTAATGTCTAATGTAATAATCTGTCAAATATAATGCTACCTCGGTAAACGTGCCGGAACCTTCTTTGAAAATTAAAACAGCAAGAGATGTATGATTAAAAAACCTTTCAGTTTTGTCTTTTAAACAACGAGTATATCACTATATTTTACGATTCTTAACTTCGGACCAAATCTGCTGCCCACATTTTTTAAAAACTTTAAGAAACGAAGCTCGAAGGCGTTAGCTTGCATGAACAGAATGCTCCACGATGGATCCTGTATTCCTTTCCACTAACTGCACTGCTTTTATTGCAGTTTCGTTAAAACTATATCCTAGTTGAGATTTTTTAACTTTGGTTACAAGAAGCCTTTGTACAAGCCGCTGTTACAAAAACTATTCACAGTTGGGTGAAAAGTAAATTTGATAATACCTTCTACCCAGATTCCACACGAGGTCCGCTTTTGTTAATGACTTCTGGAGCACTTGAACTCCCAATATGCATTTTTGTTATAAAAATTTCGCGTCTGACTTGGGACCTATCTCTTGCTATACATAGCAACATGTCGCCGACTGCTCACTGTGGACATATTATGGTAGGCTTGTCCAAAAAGAATAATGAATTTAGTTATCAATATATAAAAAATAAGAGTGCGATTATTTATATTTATCAAACTATTATTAAACGTATTTTGTAAACACATACTGTTTTCGATTTTACTATACCTTGACTAGATTGACCAAAGGGCCGTGGAGCTAATGCATGCCGAACGACTTCGCCTTGAAGAGACCGTGCGTTCTCAGCAACAGGAGATTAGTAATCTTCGAGCTCAGAACATGCAACTCATGACCGATAAATTGGTTCGTGTTCATTCCTAAATAACCATACTGACAACATTATTTATTAGCTTGAATTACAAGTATTTTTGGTTTGCTTCTATATGTGTATACACAAAGTGTATTCTGAATTTTGTAATTAAACAAATTTAGCGCTTCGATGAGCACGAGTCAATTAGCTTATTATTGTTTACGTAGACGCGGTTGAACCGAATGCAGATTGGATGCTTGTCTTATACACTTACATTCGTATATAAGTGTATATATTTATCACCAATACTAAGATTTTTGTCGAATTTATATGATAACTAAGGGTGTTCAACCCAAGTGCAAAATGTTAATTTTTATTACTTACAGATAAGCATTCCTCAGCAGCCAAGTCGGACATTTACTACAGCTGACTTTTGCTGTCCTTTATGCAGTAAAGCGTTCACCGACCAAGCTACTTTGATTCATCATGCAGGCTTATGTAATCCCGATGAAGAAGGCGGGCCCTAAACACCACAAAATGAAGGATTAACGAAAGAGAACAGTTGAGGCTAAAAAATCCCTAGGTACATTGATTAAAAGTTACAACTACCCAGGATGCAATGAACCAGTAATGGCTGGAGCAGTCAGTTCTCAAAAACCATAACGGTACCAAACAAAACGGAGCTAGGTACAGCGTGACACAATAGATGGTTTACAGCAATGAAGAGAAGCCACTCGTAAATCCGATAACCGGATGAAATCTAGGTTATATATCGCGAACATATGCGGCGAAATAAAATTACAATTGTCAACTAATATGTATGTATTAGGTAGCTCCAGGTGCTCACTTCAAGTATATTTGTTAATGGCTATTACAAAGCCATCTGGATAGACTGGCTTGTTGTCTAATTTATGTAATGAAATTGGTGAAAACGGCCTTTAACCTTTACAACACACTAGAAAAGCGGCAAATTACATGTAACAGGTGAGATTCTTAAAGGAAACAATATAGCCCTATTATTATAACGATTACTATTTTTGCCTACTAGACTTGCAGAGGTTTACCTGATTAGTTGATTAGTGCACCTTGCAAATGAATTCACTAGTACTTAATAGTGCTAATTTTTCAGGTTTCTTCATCCAAATTCATCTCGTTTTATTCTAAGTCATTTTCGTTATGCTTAACGCGGTGGGATTAGTGCCACTGTAGAGTGAATCGAATACCGTATACCTGAGTTAGTAATGCATTCAGCATCCGATGAAACTTCATGTACTGCGTAATTCAGTGAAAAATGCAGTCAATGCGCTTTATATCCCACGTTAATCGAAAAACTGTCTTATAATAATCACCTATTATATTGTGCTATCAATTTATTATCAAGCTCCTATTTCAAATAAATTGGCAAACCCACTGACATGTGCTAATCTTAACTTCGTTTTTTATTTAATACAGCTTTCGCACAGTCTGTGTGATGTACATGCGCATGGTTCTACTTCCTTTCGCCTGGCTGGAATTTCGAGACTACACATGATAACAAATATACAGGTCAACAGACGATCGAAAAAAATGTTTTGTTGGCTGTAGTTATTTTGGACCAGTTGAAAAATTTGCCGGATTATTAAACCAGCCCGATGTATCTAGAGGTAGTAATGGATAAGTAACAGCGAACTATACATTCCATCAAAAACAATATTAATAAAGCATATTAGATGTATTTCGATCAATAATTTTTCTTTAATTCAAAACTGTGTTTCTAAGAAAACATGCGGGTTTACTTAAAACTTTAAATTACTTTATTCTGGATTACCACTTGAATGTTTCACCAGTATTAGGTGTCTAGGCTACAGTAGAATGGCAGCCGACGCCAATTTAGTAATAGGCATAAACAGCAGTAATTGTCTATGTCAGTTACGTTTAAATGGCCCTCATAATGTAAGCCCTTTAAAACTATAGACTTGAAATTCAAATTGTTCCTGTTGATTACAATTTTTAAGTTTGAAAAGCGTAACCTGTGGTGAAATATCGCTGTCATATAGTCGTAGTCCTGCAAGAAATTGCCTTAACCCATGACATTTTAATATATCATTTTTTTCTTCATCTAATATTCATATTTGCTTCAGCAGAGACACACAATGATAACGCTTTGGAGTTAAATTCGATGTATAAACGAAACTATATAATGAATTAACTCTGAGCGAATGACAACAAACAAAATTAAATAACAAATTAAGAATAATAACGAATTAAGTTAGATGAAAGGAAAATATAATTTTCCGTTTTATGTTTCACGAAACGAAACGAAAGTTAAAGCAGAGGGACACAAAAATAGATAACTTGATTTTACAAAAGGGCTGCATGCATAGGCCGCATTATAAAAACCAGCAATGTTTTATTTCTAAGTTGCTTAACACTGGCAGACCGATAATTATGTCGATGAGAAGCCATTTAGCAATTGCCAATCGAGGTATGTCGCACGCGATTGTATTGACATTGTACATGGATATTTAGTACTAGTTACCCGGCTGTCGTTAATGGTGCAGTAAGAACAATAAAGAATATGATGATTTCTGTCAAAGGGGGGCTTTCTCAATTTTTTATCGGCATAGTTTATACTTTGATAGGTGTGTTCTTATTACCGAGTACACCGCTAATAGAAAGATTTGAGGTTCATTGGATCTAAAAATTAAATGTCAAATTACTCATCATTACAGTATTCACTGCGTTTTAATTGATGCATTGTTATTAAACTTCGCCTGTTTTATATAGCTAATGAATTTTCCGGAATACAAGCTCACCAGTATTTAATATTCATATACTCCGTTGATACTTGAGTCTAAGGTTGTTATATCATATTTCATATTTTCGCGCCACGCGCTGTTGGTCGTATTGTGAATGGGACCCTTGACAACCAGCAAAAATCACTCTGAATGACAGCTGAAAGGAAGCGAACGACAGCGATCTACCAAGGATTGCCGACACACAAGCCGATGACACAGTACTACTGCTGTTGTTTATTCTCTCACCCCTCCTCATAATAATATAGGGCTTGGGTGTCTGACAGTGGTGTTTTTAGTAAGTTAGTGTTATAGTTGAGAGACAGATGTGCGACCGCTTGCTGTCGCGTTAGATGCAGCGGGAACTGGACGGTTGTCTTAAGGATACCGATATACAGGTGGGTGCTAACTAATCTGGCATAAATGTCATTCTGTACAATGTTGTGTTAATTTTAGTCATATAGTAACGGTTGCTGTGTACAGAGGGTTTCAATTCTACGAGTTTAGTTAGAACTATTCTCTAACTAAAGATCGGGCCATTCCACATTTGAAGTTCGAATTTAATGTACTCTTAAAAACCTCTAGTAGACACAGGCTCGGCAAATGAGTCTCGAAAGAAATGTGTCAATATGGCCAACAAGTAAATGCTTGTAAAGAAAAACCAGGTCAAAGCGGTTATATTTTATGACCCAGGATGGTCAGTTGCTTCGTATATATAGAAACATTTTACTCGGTACCTACCAAGTTCAGTAGATACTGTGTTCAAAATCAACAGCAACAAAAGATGGAAAGTATCTTTAGTTTTATTCACGTTCATTCTTTTAGGAAGTGCATTTCCTCAAAGTAATATGGAACGATCAAATTTTTGAGATTTCGATGCGGGCAAATTGGGAAATTGTTATATGGTAGTCTATTTGTCATATTCAATGCTTCATCTTTGAGTATCATCACGTATGCGTAGGCAAGTCTAATATTTTCTTAACTTGTATTTCAGAGTTCACTAAGGGCTTTGCTAATCTTTTTATTTTATGGTTCCTTGGCAAATACAGTACTTAATAATGACACTTATCTAAATGATTTATTTCAACTGCATAGGGTAAATAACATTCCAAGGGTTTGAAAGTTTTATTATTAAAACGTACAATGAATTCTGAATCAGAAGATAAGCCAATTTCTTATTAACTAATTTTGCAATCAAGATTATAGTATAAAATGAATATGAACCCTTATAAATGAAATGGACAAGTGAATCCTTTAAAGAAGTTTTTAAAGGTTCAGTGGCTGAAACAGTTAGAGAACTTTGGTGCAAGCTGTTGCATCTTGTGTGATATATGTGTGATCAAGCTAAGTTTTCCTTATGGACCGTAGACGACGCATTTAAACATAAAATTTCGTATTCATCAATTCCTTCGTGCTCAATATTTATTGGACCGACTGAGGGGTACACAAGGATTTTTTCGGTTCATATGTGGTCTCAGAGACAGTTGTCTAATGATCTGGAATTTGGTGTTCTGTATATCATGTGTGTTTCACGCATCAAAAAATTTTGTGTATCTTAGCTTATTTCTGAACATTTAATACGGAGTTACCTTTCTGTGGCCGATATGATGCAAAAGCTTTTCTCTGTACTAAACGAAGTAACTTTCATATTAACTGAAACATTACAGAGCATTTACTGTTAGGGTCGTAAAAGCTAAAATCGCTTTCTGCTATCAGTAAATGTACGCACTGAGGAAACTAACAATTGACTCATTTAATTAGGGAAAGGAATGTATGTACGTTATATACACCTTTATTAAATGTACGGTTTAAGTCCTTCCCACGTATCCTTCCCGTCATCTCGTCATTTTTATATATTCAACCCTATTATATACTCTAAAACAGACGATGAAATCATTTGTGTAAAGAAGAGGTACTTTGCACTTTTTCACGTTTGGCTGTATAATCACACCATGATGGAAGATCGGTATAAAATGTATTTTAGCCTAAGTGAAGAATACTTCTATAAATAAATTAAACAATCCCAAAACGAGTAAATTTCATTATAATTATTCGACGAACTGTAGTGGTCATTTTCATATTGTCTAATTCATTGCCACCGGCATGTACATTGGTTGGTTACAAAATTTAATGATCTGATAGTTCTAATACGATTTTAGTTTCCTCAGTGTTCAATTATCCATGCATAATATTTTTAATTCACCGATATAAATTATCTCTTAGTTTAAAGCCAAAATTTTGTTGTGCAATGTACGTTTAAATTTCTTGCTGTCATAATTTAGTTGTTTGCATCTTAAAAGATAGCGTACTTATAAAGAATCTCATGCTTCTTCAATGGACATCTTTTACGCATGCTCTCTAATAGCGTTTAGTAAATAGAAGCAGACCTATATAGCTTGAACATACGTTCCGTCGGCGATACACAGTTAAATCTCAAGCTGGTCACTTCAGTGTCTTCTATTGTTAACAATAAACTTGCATCCTCCCGCGCCCCATATTTATGCGACACCGTACTGAAGTTACTTTTTTGGACACGATTAAACTTCCGCTGACTTAAATTCCCAACAGCGCACAAATAAACCGTGAATTAATGCCCAGGGTACCAAAATTATTCAAGTCAGGCTATCGTATTTACGTACTACCTACTCGCCTTAGAAATTAATTATAATTATTGTGATCCTGAGGTATCGGGCTGTATGTACGTGTGAGCATCCTTTTCCTCCACGCCGTAAACAAGTAACCAGTCATCATTTAGTTAATTTTTCCCATAGCTTTATTACAGACTTATACTTGTATTTATAATACTTTCTTTTGCTTTACTACGCACTATATTAGTCTACTCTTCCATATTATTTACCGTTCAAGAATACTTTTACTTGTTTATTTTTTACGAGACTAGATTTTTGGGTCAGTTTGAAATTATGAACACACCATAAGTCACCAGTACAACAAAAAATTCTTCCGGTGTTGAGCTTTTTAACTATGACACCTCTACAAGAGATCATTTATTTGGATGATCACGTTTGTTAGTAACTCTGTATGAATTTGTTTTTGAGACCAAGATCTAACAGGTACAAGGTTTATTGCCGGTTGCCTTATCAAAAATAACAGCTCTGGTCTTGTTTATAATTTTCACGCGAGGTGGACTTACGATAATGTGAATAATGGGTTTCATAGAATGATTAACGCAGCTTGATAATTTCATACCTTGCAGCGTACCATATAATATAATTAGTATAATATAATATATATATTATACTAATGTACTTATAATAATATGTAATAAAAGAAAATAATTTGTGGTTAGGTATCTCATTACAGAATCAAAGATTTCCATGTAAAACATATTTCTAGTGAGGTCACAATTAACCAAACTGAATGTTATGATCCTAATACTAACTACCAATTTATTATTTGCGTACTTCAACCCAAACACCATGTATGTTTGTCGTCTGATTTCAACAATTTTATTCACTGTATTAAAAATCGAAACAAATAATGTAACAGCTTGAAAACAATGTGTGGGTTTAAATTCCAAGTAACATCCGCTTTTGATTAGTAAAAGATTCGATTAGATGCGTGTTTACAAATCCTTCGGTACAATAGAAATATTTAGTCATGTTTAGTGGTTTTATAATTAACTGTTCTGTTTACGACATTGAGTTGTTCTTGACAACATACACGAAATAAAGTAAATGGAAAAGATGGCACAAAAGAAAAATATTTTGTGATTTCGACACATTTTTTAGATTTGAATAATAAATTAGCTCAAAATAGAACGTAAAGCTTAAGAAATTGATAAAAAAAATTACTAAATCATCAACAAGGTTTGAACAGGACGCCCAAATAGGATGGTTCAACCACAATTTTATTTTTGTCTTAGATCAATAAAACAATGTGCAAGCATATCTAGTGATTTTAGCGCCCACTATTGAACAAATATAGCCAGCTCGGCGGCATTGTCAACTAGTGCGAAATTCAAATAATCGAAGGTCTTCTGGATATATAGGTGTTTTACAGGTATAAGGTGGATTCTATAGGAGCCTTCAAGATCTCTAAGGCTCTAGAGGCCTTCGTAGTTTACAAAGGGGGAGGGGGATCTCTACAGGCCTTGCTTTTCTATAAAGTGTTTTTTTTATACACCTCGCGCTAAAGAGGAAGATCGCCATCTTTTTATTTTTACAGAAGAGGTGCTATGGCCTAGGATTACGGGAATTTCTGTCATAGCTTGCGGCTACAGGAAGGCATTATATAATGCCCTTACATTATATATAAGATTCTTATAGGGTAAATACATAGGTGCCTGTAAAAGATGCCTGACCTAACTACCTATATATATATATATATATATATATGATGATTTAGAAATGCATTTAGCTACGAAGACAGAGAGATATCTATAAAACTTATTTCTAGATTTGTAGACTGACTTACAAAACAATACAGAGTTGCCTTTAGTTTAGTTAGGGGATCTTAGTCGCAAAACACAAAAAAAAAAAAAAAAAAACACTCATTCTAGTTAAAAAGGTAGCGCACTTACACACCTTTTATGCGTGCGAGTGCCCTTTCTCTATATCTATGTTTATAAACCAACACTCTTTTATTTTTGCTAACATGACAGTGGTACTTAGCTTATACCTATTGCGCTGACTTTCATTCGTTTTTCCTTCGGTTCACTCGTTGCTAGTAGCTTTTGCATATTTTCAGGATATGTATAACCTCATTACATACATTACATATATCCAACAATCTGCTTATTCTAGCTCCTATATGAAGTAGCGCGTAAGTCGTAAGTACATGCACCGTTCCACGTCTTAATGGATGGATTACAATTGTCGTTTTTCGCCTTCTACATTATAGTTTCCATACGTGCACACTTCTATACCATCAAGGATTATTTGGCCTGCACTACTTGACTGCTGTTTTTTTTTATCTGCATGTTATTGCAATAGTCTTCTTTCATCTACAGATTGCTAATTTCACTGTGTCTGATAACGTCCTTGCGCATGTTCTGTGATGAGTACCACAAGTGGAGAACGATCAATTTGTTGATTTCCAGAGACTGCTAGAAAAGATTAACTTTCAGAAATATAGATTATAGAAAGAAGCACGAGTAAGACACTACCGCTTGTGTTATATTTGCTTTCTGTCCTAAACGGTGGACATCCCAAATTCGCTAAATAGTAGCCACCCATGAGTCATATTCAATATGAAAGGCCTGTTAGTCAAATCACGAATTTCGCGTAGCAAAGCATTATCGATGATAATTTACGACTGTCGAACCACTGCAGTTTCGCATTCCAGCTGTAATGTCTCAGCCATTGTTTAAGCGATACACACCAATTAATGTTTCCGCCGTGCTCATCCGTGAAATACCTTATCAGTGTGGTGTTAGGGGGTGACATTACGATAGCTTTAAGGATCGTAATGTCCTTATTCTTTTTCGCCATTACAACGTTCAAGTCATTGTCATATCAGTACCTGTGGTGCCCGCCATACATAAATCAAGAACTTGTAACCCTTGGCTCATGGCAGCAGTCGCTTTCGTTGCTGTTGAACTCGACCTTACGGAAAACTATAGACTTCATTAAGAATTACACTATGCTCATTAATTATAGAATTAATAGATATTTTGGTTGGGAGACCCAAAACCTTTCCTAAAAAGCGAAATGTTTTGAGCTACGCCCGGCACCACCGTTAGGCATTCCATTAAACGAGGCAGAAAACACAGGTCTAACCTTGTTAATTGTCTACCTGTGAAATTATCAATACATAACTGATTTTGGAGCACAGATTTGTTGTTTGGTACATGCATAGTCATATACGATAAAATTTTCTCATGTGACTCCGTATATAATTTTCATTACTCAAGCTTTCCCTACTTAATTTTTAGATTTTATATATTTTATATCACATTGAAGCAGATACCAGAGTATTTCGCTTGTTGTATCCCAAATCTATAAACAGTAAAACTAACCTCTTTATCTTTGAATATGATACATGTTATTTGGTGAGGTTCTGACTTGTCATTTCACTAATTTCCCAGGTGAAAACACCAAAGGCTCTTGGATTTGCAAAACAACGAGTGGGTTGGTAAATATCCGAAGACCTAAGGTCTCGTTGGGTCCTCTTCTTTACACTTTCATTGGAAATTATAAGTTGTATTCAGAAAAGCACTATATTTACTGAGGAATACTTCTATTGTCTGGCACATCAACCTCCTCTTGTACTCCACCATGCTTCAAATGTTACTTCTGCCACGAAGATGTGATACCTTTCTGTTTTCAGAGACCCTCTTATCGACTAGAGTTGTTCTTGGCAGAAAGCTTGCCGTTTTTAGGCTTTTGCCTCCTTAGGGTCACTTATGAGGATGTTGCCTTGTACAGACCGGAGTTATGTGTGACAGAAGATGTGTTACACTCTTAAGGTAGTTGCCAAGGAAGCATTCCTTCCAGGACTTTTGATAGTTCCACGGTGCAGCTCAAGCTCAAGTTTATTGTGACAAATTTTCGAAAACGTTATGTTTATGTACACATTAATTTTCTGTGGTAAAGTTGTCTGCCTCATTCTTAATAGCAAGTGAAAGTGTGTTTTAACCCATCGAGTGCTGGTATACTAACGAGATAATTTTCAACACTAGGTCAGACTCTAAATAAGAATAAAGGCCGACGATGACCTTAAATCCTGCTTCGTTTTCGATGACAAACTAGTATTGAGATTTTTTCGCTCCACATTTGATTTAATCATGATGTTCACCGATAGTTCACCGAAGTATTCTCATACTCTTTGCTATAATACTACTGAAATCAATGAAAGTAGACTTTTTAGATTTGCTTAGATGGGCATAACATTTTTCACTCATTCACAGCTCCCTGAAAGACATATCTATTTAACTGGCCCATGTTGCAATCATCATTTTTCTTTTAATACCTGCATACTTAGGTCCGTTTCCCTTCTTCAGTTCAAGGTCGATATAATCAGCTAGGAGCTCGAATTTCTTACTGCATTCATTAATTACTGCATTCATCAAACTAGTTAGGTAAAAGAAGGGAAGAAAGCTTCCGGCAGTTATCTAACCTGAATAGTGGTTCATATTTTGCTCGTAACTTTGTTGCTTGAAAAGCCCGTACTGAACAACTCATTTTGCGCTCAATACTAATCTGATGTTTGATTTTGTTATACATTTGCAAATGGCTAGAAAATGCTATGGCTTTTTTCAATAGCTAATGAAGTACGCCAACGCTTTCACCACTCATCGCTATAATGAAAGGGAGATTTCACGAAGCTATGGGCCTAGATTCGTTTAAATATAGGATCCCCATCATTCACAATTAATAATGAAGTTTTATTTACACCTTTCATCAACTTTTCTCGTTTTATCCATGGGTTCACCTCCCCATGCTGTATATTTGGCATGTGTATTAACTGTGCTTACCAAAGACCCGAGAGGTCTCAATTGCTTTTATCGCTTCTTTATATTTCTTAGTTTGGCGAAGTGGAGGCATATACCAAATGAATAATCTACCCCTCATTTATATCGCAGCTCCTGACGCACATACATTTTCGACTGTTTCGAATTATTTAGCATTTACTCTAGCCAGGATGGAGTTCAATAACGAACATCCATCATCTGTTGCTTATTTATTTAGATAAGTATATAGCCCGTAAAATGAAAATCGACCTTCATTGATTCAGAGTGCTAGGAGAGATGTTGGCTGGGTTTGAGAAATTGCTTCAAAATATCTAGCATGGTAACCTCCTTGAACAGATAAGTATCAGGGTAACCTTCAAATTTTTTCCAACCAAGGCTTGGTAAGGAAATTAAGACCTTCGCGCTAACGTTGTGGAAAACAGCGGAAGTTCTATAGCAAATACACGTCGAAATAATTACAATTATACATTGATGACGTATATAGGAAAATTTGAGGTTCAACCAAAAGATACCAACTTAACAGAAAACTGTTAATTCCTTATCGGCTTAGAACATAGCAACTTTCCATTAAGAAAAAGAGTGATGCCGAGATCTCCAAAAATTGTAGCATTTAAATGTGTCTTAAGTTCTTCAACATATTCTCACCTTTTTCGGTAAATCTGAATCTTTGAGGAATTTAAAAACCGACTCCATAATGTACCGCTTGGTAATATAAAGGATTACTCAAACCTGGACGTCGATCCTTGAGACGGTGGTAAAGCAGGGTGCCGATTTGAATTGCTAACATTGAAAATCTACGTGAAGAATGACTTAATGCATTGGGAAATAAGTAAATGTGTGAGAAATATTGCGTCGATTGAAAAAAATAGGAACATGTGGGGGGACTTTCACTAGCAAAGAGAGCTGGGGCCTGCAACGTCGGATAATCATACTGGCAAAGCAATGGGTCCAGAACTAATCAAATGGTTTGCAACCTATATCATAATAGGCACGCCAGAAAACATAAAATACGCTGAATCTGAGAAAGTAGTCTTGGAAATATCTGGTCAAAAAAATGAACCACTATTTCCTCGTCGGTATCAAACGTGTGTTGTCGTTTTTCTATTTGTTGCTGTAATATTATTAGGTAACCTAAATAAAAACTTGGGGTTTATTATTATCTGTCATAACTGAAGCTTGTTTTGAAAGTTCTGTTTTGGCGTTCGGATGGTACTAGCTAGAAAAGTTCTCTGCTAAGCGTTTGAGGAAAAGTTTTTAAGCAATTGAATTTTATTGAAAATTAAATAAGCGTAACAAAAAAAACCTTTGCTATCTGACTTACTAATAGTAGCTATTTGTGACAAAACAGATAAAGGAAAAGGCAGATCTTTCACTGCACGCATATATTCTCATTTTCACAGTTTATGCGGCATTTCTCATAAAATCACATATTTCATAAAGTAGCATATGCAAAGCTACTTATACTAAAAAATTTTAACATTCATTGTAAAATCAACGTTGGTAGTTAAAGGTCCAATTATAAAGATTGTTTCCTTAGTGAACTCTATAATCCTCTCATTGATTAATCACGGTTTATAAAATACTTTGTATGCGGGGCTTAGAGCCGAAAGCAATATTTGGCCATTGTCGCCGAATCCGACAGGCCGCCACAAGATTATAAATTAGAGCGCTGACTGTTTATGCCGTTACCGGCCATTATACGACTTTCGAAAAATCCGGGAAAAGGTTTTGTAAGTTAATACGGAGCATTCGTAGTAAAAATCAGATTGAAAATGTTAAAAGTTCATCATAAAGGACTCAAAGTGTGTTCAGAATTTTTATACAAATGCTAAAGACCCTTCCAAGATGAGGTCATTTATTATGAGCAGTTAATGTGTAGTGTGTCCGATCGTGACCAACGAGTTTAGCTTAGCAAGTCTAAACCTACCAATGTTGCTCCGTCCACGGTTCGTACTGAAAAATCACTTGGGACTTTAAACAATGAATTTCTACAAAGTGTGAACGATTAATACGTTAACCGAAAGCGTGATCAAAGGGAATCGCACTTATATTGAAGAGACACACTTGCCCACAAAGATATCCGTGTTGGCATGAGCAACGAAATTTTAATTCGTATGAAAAGTGAAAATTATAATTTGTCAGCAAATGCAAGGTACGGCAAAATATATCCTAACACAGTTTTCAGAAAAATCTGTAGGGTGGTGCGTTCAAACTACTGGAAATACTACATGCGTTCATACACTGCTCCAGGTCCAGACGAAAACTTGTTTTTTTCTGGAACAACACAACAAAGTCATCATGACAGACGACAGTGCCTCGTTTTAGGACTTTTCGCTCATTATTTTGCGCTGAACAAGCTCGTCCGCTTAATGCTCAAAAAACAGATTAACTCTAGGAAAGAAATGCCGCTCTCGTTAAAACTTTCGTTGGCTTCAACCTTTATATTTCACGTTATTTATTAATTTCCTCGAAATATTTTTCTGGCTTGCACTGCTTTATATTTATATTTTTACTAATAATTTATTGTAGTTAACAAAGAGTCGCGGTCTTATAGCGATTCTGGAATACTTAATAATTAACTTTCCTTTCCTTCTTGACATACATGATCTGCAAGAATGTACTGCAATTAAATGAACTTACAAGCATGACACATGATATTTAGTAGTGACTTCTACGGCTGAGTCAACAAATAAGAACCTATGCAATACATAAATCAAAAAGAGAATGACAACAGAATGTGTAATAGACCTTTGTATCATTATTTGCTTTAAAATATACTAAGTTATTATTAAAATATTATAAAACATAAAAAAAAAGCCCCAGCAACGCAGCGTTATCAAAGAGTGATAGTTAAAATGAATTATATAAATTCATTTTAACTATCACTCTTTGTTTTTGGATTGCTTATATTACACTACGAGACTTGTTTAATAGGACATAGGTTAGCTACATTTTTTGACTCGGCTGTGCATACGAGTGTGTTATGAATTAGTGCTTCGATTTGATTTTTGTTACAAACGAAATTGTGACTTCTGTCTCTCTCTCTCTATATATATATATATATATACATGTCCTTCACAACGTTTTTAATGTGAAATCAAAGACATTTTTGTGTATATAAGTTGGTAAAATATATGTGGAGACTGGCCAGAAAGTTTATTATTTGTCCAGCTCACCTGGTAGTCCTAAAGGATTTTATAATCATTTTTCCCAATCTTGCAATTTTCTTATAAATATAATCTAGGCGCTTCCTTATTTCTGCTATCAAATGATTTATCAAATGTTCCAAATATATTTTAAATTCTGGTTCTTGCTCTAAATTACAGGTTTATTGCTACGTTGATATTGTGTCTCGCTTCACAATTCAACTACAGAATACTCAGTATTTAACTTAATATTTGGTCAACCCAGGATGTTATTGTCATACATTAAGTTGACTATTATAATATCGCGTCGTTCGATCACCGCATTTGTTAGACTGAATGCCTGACAACACCGTCATGGAAATGTTGCGGGCCGTCCAGATACGCATCAACAAGAAACTGATGCAAGAAACATATAGCATGTGGTCCATCTAGATATGCCAGCTGTGAAAACAGTCATAGAACTGATCGGAGGAGCACAATATTATACCAATTTGTATCCTTTACTCTGTAACTGACCGTAGCGTGATGCATATAATAATTCACAACAAACAGGCGTGGGTAAATGTCTATATATGATCTGATAGATAACAAAAAGTAGTTTGCTTTATTACTTGGTTGGAGTGAGTACCTGCATTCCTATTAAAATGTTTCAGAACGGTAAAAGCAATATTGTTTTCATACATGGGCATCTTAAGAACGATAAGTTGTTTGTGGACATTTTCGATGATCGAATACAAAAAGCAGGTATTTAGCATTGAAACACGTATTAATATTCAAACGTTTAGCGCACCTATCATTACGTTTTGCATGCTAGCGGTAAACGCAAATACATCTTCTGCGATATATGAAAGATAATACAGAGCTAGCAATAATGGCTAAACAGACTGGGTGCACGAGTGAGTGTGACGTAATAGGCTGAATTTTACGAAGAACCCTTGACGAGACCGTGTATGTGTAAGAACTATGAATATACCAATGTAAATGTACGTTCTTGAAGAATGGTAAAATGCATTTGCCTTTGGTTGCTTGCGTAAAATCGTCGAGCAAGGATTTAGAAATCTTAAAGGCTCACTCTTATATTACAGTAATTAACGGAAAGCTTTCGTAGCCTGTGGTATTAAAAATTTGTGATATGATAAAATTTCAAGGCGGTGCTACTGTTTCTTTGCGTATCGCTGCGTGCGCTAGACTGGCTCGTTCTAAACGTCACACAATCGAAATCCGCTAAGCAAAAATATAACTTTTTTTTTTCTATTGGCGGTTGTATTCTTTTAAAGTGCAAAATGGCTTACGTTAGGACATGTTAGCCTTTCGTGTTTTTTTTAGATACGTGAGAGCAAACGATTTTTAAGTGTTGTATTTTCCCATGTCCGTACTTCAAGAAACGCTCAATTGTCACTTGTACATCTACGATACTTATATTTTTTAAAAATATCAGAACATTATGCACATTGTTAAATCTCTATGAACTTAAGACTTCTAACGCTGCATAAAACATGACCATTTAAAAAGGTGGGGGTAAAAACGAGATGTTTGGAGCGCGAATGTTTGCTATATTAGACGATGTACTTTCTAGATAAGAAAAGGACAAAGTTGCACCGACAAAATATTTACTTGATTCCGTTCTTGCAAATGTTGGACACAGTATAGTGGTTTTGCTGTTATTTCTAGTAATTCCTGTGGCTCTCTTTTCCTTATTGCGCTTCTACACCGGCCGAAACATACAGTTTGTGAGTATTGGCTATATGTTTTCGTTTGGTAAATCTATTCATACGTTTTAGTAACGACTTGATTGGCTTTGGCTTGTCTACCCGGTAAGGTTTAATAATGGCAGTCTTTGTAACTCTATGGGCCGAATGACCAATGATAACAGTAAGAAAAGCTTAGGTGACAAAAGGTTCATATGGCTCGGCAAGTCGATTTTGACGATGGAAACACACTTTGACTGAGAAAATGAAGTAGTATAAATAAATAAACGACTAGCGCTAATGCCAGTAAGGCAGTAAGCATTTTCAGATTTTCGTTTATCCACGGGTATCAAATGGGTTTCATTTAATTTGAGGACTACACTGCCTGAGCATATGCTCGAACGCCTATCCTAACCTAGAATAGTTGTGACAGCTAAACGTCTGAGTTGTGCTCAAACATATTACGATTAATTCTATCATCTAACTATGACTGTGTTGTCACTGTATATTCATAGACATTACAAGCTATTTTACATCGCTATATAAGTGTTGTAGCAACAAGAACTAGCATTATATTTAATGTGCAGTCGTGAATTGTGTAAAAAAGCAGTTCCTGTATGTCGCCATACTGTTATTGAGTTGCTGATTTTGATCTAACGTAATCCATATTTGACGACAAGGCGAATTAATTTGAGCTATCAAATGTACTAAATTAACTATGTAAGACTTTGGGGAGGACAGGAGGAAATTTTTTTAATTTTTATTTTCAATGCCGATTGTCTAAAGTTCTCTTAATTACGTCAGGATGCGCACAGGATAAAGCAAGAGGACCTTGTAAAATGATTAAGCTAAACGAAATTAGCCATGGCTACAAAAGACGACAGGGACAAGATGTCCTCAATAGCCGGCCTGTTTGAAACGAAAGCAATAATGTGTGAAGCCGACGATGGCACCCGAACCAATGAATATAGCGAGTTATAGCAGAATCAGGTGACCTTAAATTCTGTCAAGTAAGAATTTCTTAACTTTGTTTCTGTATTCCTCGTTTTCTTATTATGTGTTTTCAATTAAGAATGTGTGAATGTTTGTTTACGTGAACTGTGCCATAGGAGATATGATTAGAGTACTGCATTTAGTACCAATGCTTCAGTTCTTTGTCTTTAGTGTCAAAAGCATTGGTCCAAAGAAGCATATGTTGTGTTTTTCCGTTCAGTAGTTCAATTTTTTCATTATTTCGTGCCGCTTATCGGTCAATTAATAACCATTTCATTAGTGTTGTTTTTTCTACTATCGCCTAATTGCCTGAAATTTAGGAGTGCGAATCATGGTAAAATGTAGCATCCATTTATGCTCTTGAATGAACATTTTAAGTCAAATTGTTTCATTCCTTCAGACTATGATATAGTTCAACATGCAGGTGCCTGAAGTGCGTTATCTTTATGAAAAGCGTGTAAAATACTTTTTATGTAGTTGTTGGGAAAAATTCCAACTAGAGCTCCAACGATTTTTATAATTTCTTTGGCTAAATTTAGGCTGATGAGAACATTTCAGGACTATATTTTCATATCTAGCAAAAATCATTTTTATTGCGTAGAGATCTTTGTTAAGAAAATGACTTGTGGTGCGATTAGTTAGCCGGCTGGGTAGATTACCGGCTTGTTAATAATCTATACGTAGGCTAAGTTGGGATAAAATTCATTTTTTCTTTTTTTTTCTTTTTTAAAGCAGGTATCTCGATGACATTTTTTGTATGTGCCGCCGAAGACATAAAGGTGTGTTTCTTCAATCCAATACAGCCATTCGGTTCAATCACGGCTTCAGTTCGAAGCCTAAACTACTCACAAGCCCTCGTCAGAACCTCCTTAACAAGAACAAGCGAGTCAACTTTGTTATGTAGAGATCTGTCATAATATATATAATTAGGCCCTCATATAATGATCCAAATCATTTTAAATGATATATTAAACGTTTAAAAAAATGTTCACCCCAGTAAGCATTTTTATTGCTTGTATGGGTGTCTGGCTAAAAGATTCGCCATCATTTAACATAGGAGCCCACGGTTTTTCCAAAATTTAACCACAAACACGCCTTTCTGGTAACGGATACTGTTTCTAACTTTCTTTCACCTGGCATCTAGAATGTGAAATGTGGCTCGAAACTGGACACTAATATTAGTAAAATGTGACGCCAGTATGATTAGAGCACTTTTTAATAATTGATTTCATTGGTCTTTGTGTTTGTGGAAATCAATTGTGTTTCACTGTTTTAACATGGGTCCTACGGCTTCACCTGCGTAGTGTGCATTTTCCTGCGCATAGAACCTATCATAAGTGTCTCTATTTCTCCCAACAAATTGACTTTTTGTGAACCTTACTCTTCAGGTCTGTGGCTTATAAGCCTGGCCACCTCTAGTATTTTTGCTATTGCATTCCCGTTGATTCACATCATGAAATAACTCACATATGTGCCCACAGACTTCTTGCAACTATTTTGCGTTTCACGTGAAACTTCTTAAATTCCTAAATCCACCATAGGAGAGTAATTTGCGTTATGCGACCTAGCATAATTTTAATAAAATTAACGAGTTTAAATTTAAAAAGTTCGTTTTGTTTGAGGGATTTATTTAAGCACCAATATTATTCGACGAATTAGAGACGTTCTTACGTTAAAAATAGGCCATTACCTTATTTTATGGTTACGCAATTGTACAAAATAATATTATTAGGTCGCTTACGTGGTTTTGTGGACAAGCAAAAAGCTACTTTTAAATATATTTTTAAAGCGTAATTCTGGTGTTTTATATGAACAGTAATTCAGGAATTGATCCAACAGGTTAGTTATGTTGAAGTATAGCGGCGTCTACGAAACTTGTGGCTTAATGGTCTTAAACTCTTATAGTCTAGAAAGCCCTTTTGTTGTTTAAAACTTTCCGTGAATGTACTATAGATGGAGAATTTTATTGCAGTGGTTGGGCGGTAATGGTCGATGAAGTCGCATTTTGTTAGTTGCCAGTATATTGCTAAGTAATCCTATATATATATATATATATATATATATATAAGCGTCTCAGAATACCATAGTTATATCACATTTGAACAGGATAGGTGTAAGTATCGGAATAGTTTAATAGGCCGTAGCTACACAAGTCTACTATTATTAAATACTGTAGACTGACACGATTACAGGGTGAGTTGAATGCCATGCGTACAACTGTCCCTTATATGCTATTATAATCCCAACTTTAGCTCTGTTAGGGTTTAAATTATTCGACTTATTTATATCAGCACCCCCACATTCTACATTTGGTCAACATGAATACCATTATATCTTCTATCCGTGATATACTCGAAATGGTACCCATATCACCAGGGGCAATACGCTTTTAACGCCGGTACTAGTGCTAAAAGATGAGCCTTTTTAACAAGTGCAGTATATGGAAAACCATCAATTTTTACAGCGACCTGAATTATTGCTATGTCAAACTTTTCTATAGCCAAAGCCCTCGATCACGGCCAATGGCTGCCGGACCACGGGAAGCAGTTGCGTGAATGACGTACTGTTGGAGACCACCGCAAAAATAAGACTAGTCAGAATGAAGTCCGGACAGGCAGCCAGACTCGACTTTCATGAGGTTAGCAAAATCATCATTAAAAAATTTTTGCAAAAAGTTTTAGCAAATTTCCTGTTGTTTATCTCTAACTACTTACCTATTAGTTATATCGAATTCAGTTATAACCTGATTATAATCCAGTTATAAAAATGAAATAACAAAAATAGTACTAAAGGGTTCGAGGTTATCATGTTGTGTATAATATGTGATGTTAATATACCATTTCATTAAAAACAACATATCTAAACTTCAAAATATAACATCATTATATTTTCATGGCGAAGTTTCAAAGTTTCATCCTCAACCTTTTTTAAAGCAGGTAGGAAAGCATCCACGTGTAAGTATTCTTCAGGTGTTCGGTTCATTCTATCGCTGAGACCATGAGTAGCTTTTCCTTTTATAGTACGCTCTTATTTATAGTATGATTTTTTTAAAACAAACAGGAAGACATTTTTGCTACTTTTCACTCTACTGAAATCAAAAAAGTGCCCAAATTAATCCAACAAACGTATAGCAAGCAGTGATGCTATAGTTTAGCCGAAGGTCTTTGCTGTTTTCAAAATAAATCTTTTTCCGCTTTACCGTGATGCAAGTGTCTGAGAAATTTTTTCCTCGGTTTACAGGTTGCTGCCCCTAATAATAATAATCCGTTTTATCATTTACCAACAGTATGTGTAATGATATTCATCGCGATCAAATTCATAATCAGTATAGGATAAATACAGAGATATTACAGACTTGATCTAGTGTAATAGCTTATTGTAATATTTTATTGTTTTGCCGTTGATGGGATTCTATAGATTCGTTCGTGTTCCACGGTACTGAATGGTTATTTCGAGACGCCAAATAATCTTAAGATAATTTATAAAGTGCTATCTAAATGAAATCTCATGTAAATGTTCTTCATGGACTTAATGTAATAAGTCCTCCTTGTTTTTACTACCAAACAGGTTGCTCGTGAACTGGGTGTGGACGACCTGACACGAGGCCTCAGTTGGTCGGATGCTAATCGCCGCCTGCATCAATTTGGCCCTAATGAATTTTGCATGGCTTCTCAAGAATCGCTGTTTACAAAGTACCTCGAACAGTTCCAGAACCCCCTTATATGCTTGTTGTTAGCCTCTGCCCTCGTGTCGATTCTCATGGCACAGTATGACGACGCTGTATCGATCACTGTAGCGATAGTTATCGTCGTCTCCGTTGCCTTCGTTCAAGAATATAGGTAAGGAAGTGTTGACGAAGATCATCGTCGTTTGAAGAAATGGTTTAACTCTTGTATATGCTCAGCGGGAGCAGATATAATCTAATTCCGTTCAGAAGCATTTTATTCGAGATACAATGCTCATTGTGCAATCGTATTCTGCATTCACTAGCAGAATCAATGGGACACCGCCTGTTACCCTATTTTTTCGTTAGTTCGAATCTGTTCAGAAACTGATAAAGAGGACAATCACTTTAATATTTATTGGCGTATTTATCGTACAGGAAAAATGTTCATTATGAAAATATATATAGGTCTTAACGAAAAGCTCAAGCCCGCAATGGTGCTACATGTTACAACTTTAATATCCGTGCGCATATTATTAAAAAGATTGTCTAATCTTTTTAATTTTTTTAACGAGTGTTAAGTTTTTATATTATGTAAAAGTAAAAAAAATATATGACTCCAACAGTTGATGTTTATTCTTCTAAGAGTGTTTCCAAAAGGAAACTCACTGTAAAGTAAATTTTGCTTATCTCAAAACTTCATGAAAAAGCATTTCTAATTGTTTTAAGACTTCTGCCAAAAAGTGTTTCCCAATTGTTGGCCATCTTGGGCAATAATTTCAATATATACTTCACGGTTAAAAGAAACTCTATTACATTATTATTATTACAGAATATTGTATTCTTCTTATTTAACAAACTTTTATACAACGTAAAGGTGTACATTTACTAAAAAATCTAGCGCATGAGATAAGATTGTAAAGAATATTCGGAAAGCAGCCATTACTTCTCAGCGTTTCTAATTACTGATCACTAAAGATTGGATGAATGTTACCTCAATGACTTTATTGCATGAGCCCCTCGATGACTAAAATAATTATCGGGGTATAACGCAAACGGCTTTTGTCGTACCGCTTGATAAAAAAACATGCCACAAATCTATAGTGATTTCTCCAATTAAAACTAATATAACTAATAATATAACTAAGTAATACAAAACCTCAGTGTTTAGTGTTATTAGTTAAATGTAGCAAGTAAATGTGAAAGAATGGGAAAAATGTCTGCTGCCCTCATAATGTTTGTTATTAGATTGTTATTAGTTGATCGATGTATTTTTTATTTGAATTTAAATGAGAAGCAATACCTATCTGAAAATATCAATTTCCCCACGAAATCTTGTTTGTGCCAGTTTTGAGTCTTTAGAAATGTAGAGAAATTTTGATATGAAAATATTAAATGTAGTAACTGTTGATATGATCCTCAAAACAGTAATATTTAGTTTAATTTGCACTAAATTTACGGAAAATTATGGAGACAGGAATACAACAAATATACAATATTGGCAATACTTCCAGTAATTTCAGTTCAAATAAATATATTCACTTTTGGCAGATAGATCAGGAGAACTATTATATAACAGCGTCTTATACACACCATTGTTAAAACTGTCAATAAGATCAGAAACGATATATCTTGGGCTGGTTAAGAGGTTAGGTTTCCTAACGTGAGCAGACGGGGAAATCGAGCGGTGTAGTTTTGACACATAGTAGTATATGACACACACATAAATCACAAGCCATTCACCGCGTACCTTATGTGAAATCTTGTTTATGGTGGAAAACTTTATGATAGAACTGAAAAAAGCAAACTTAGAATAGAGAGTAAGAGGTTCAAATATTCTTACTCGTAGGCTTTTCCAATGCTGTGTAAGCTGTGCTACGTGCGTAAGGATTCTATAATTGTCCGTTTTATAAACTGTGGTGATAACATGCAGAACTGAACGAGATGAATGATATCGCCCCCTTCACAAGGTTTTCAATCTAGAGGTTTATTCTCATAAAGTAATTCTCATAAAATTGTTTTTTTTTTTTTGTTAGTTTCTTAAACTTAAAACTTCAAAAATGTAAACTGGCATTTTAGTAAGTGAAGGAATTTTAGTTCTAAGCTTACTTGCCGTTAGATAAGGAAAATGGTATTTCGAAAATATTTTTGTTTAAAGTCGGTGCTTTCTAGAAGTTGCATTAACCTGAAAAAATATCAAATTGTGGACAAAATAGATCACAATCACCATTAATAACAATTAAAATTTACGGCATACCTAAACACTATGTGGTGTCGGGCACATAGGAAAAATCTTGTTGTGTAAAAATTGACAATACTCTTTGCCATATCTAGAGCTCCTCAAGGGAAGTGTGCCTTCAATTATGCAATCTTTGTTATGAGGATAGCTGTGTTAGGTGTTATAAATTGCCTGACCATATATATGTCAAATATGCTGACGATTTAAAGTGTTGCCGTAATATGTCTTTACCTCAGTCATACGGTGTAATGCAATAAACAGCCACCGGTACTTTCAGGTGGCGTACTGAAAGTAGTATGCAACCCGTGGTCCAAAGTGTGCCATTTTCAGGAACGTTTCGGACTAGCGGGATTTTTATAACTGCAAATTCAAAATTTTACGAATGGCCAATCACACAGATTGACTTCAGTGGTTGCAAATACAATATTTCGATGCTCTGTGGTCAAGTATTCTAAAGCGCATATACGCCTGTACGATTCTTTGGTACTGTCTATTTGCTCTTATCCTGCAATGCTAATGGTTTTCCCCTCCCTTAGGGATGTGTGATGTAATATGTTGATACACTAATGTCGCTGAGGTATATCTAATACAGATAGATTTTATAATCAACTCTATAAGTTTAATCAACTCTTAAGAGTTCATTAAACCTGCGTTGCAATTGCCGACAAACAAATGCATTGTGAAAAAAGTCCGCGGGAGCCACCTGCAATACTAAATCATATGCTGGAATACGTTACGTGGAGATCTAGGTGGAAGGAGAGAAGATTAGGTTTTAGAGAGGAAATTTAGATGTTTTTTATATTCGTATTTAATATAAAATACTTTTTTACATATTTGTATAAGTCAACGACAGCGAAAAAATGTATTCTTTTCGCTTTGTATACGTTTCAGGTCCGAGAAGTCATTAGAAGAATTGTCAAAACTTGTAGCGCACACCTGTGCTGTCTTACGGGACGGCCAGGTCGAACATATGGCGGCACGAAATCTCGTACCGGGTGATGTAGTGCTTCTACAAATCGGCGATCGTGTGCCTGCAGATGTGCGACTATTCCACTGCAATCAGTTGCAAATCGATGAGAGTAGTCTAACGGGTACGAAACTTCCAATTAACGCGGCCAAAAGTATCTTATTATGTATATTAAATATGACGTATACAACTATCAGGAACCTAGTTACAGGATGATTTTCAAGGCTTATATTTGTTTCACACGATTCTGTTATTAAGGTGAAACGGAACCAGCAGCAAAGCACAGCGAAGCTCTACCTAATTCAGCCGGCTCCGATGTGTCATCTAAGGCGAGTATCGCTTTCATGGGTACACTGGTGCGGTATGGCAATGGCCGAGGTGTCGTGATCAATACTGGCGAGCAGTCAGAATTTGGTGACATTTTCCGAATGATGAAAGCAGAAGACTCACCAAAAACACCTTTACAACGAAGCATGGATTCGCTCGGCAAGCAGCTGAGTGTGTATTCGTTTGCCATTATTGGTAAGTGATAATTGACAATGCGTTGCGTTTTAAACC